>NW_018406858.1:120084-130084 GCF_002113885.1 Mizuhopecten yessoensis
ATTATCTAGTATACATCACCGCACTTACCAGTAATGACCATATCTCTAGTACACAACACCACACCATCCAGTTATTAATACATATCAATGCAACATTCAGTGTGTTAAGTTGATAATGTGCCTCAAATTGAGTAAATCTTTCCGGACTTTATAACCGTCTATATATTAAATATTTTGTCTTCACAGCATCCTCCTTCAGGATCGAACAACACGAGTAACTGGACCATCTGTAAAATGTGTCTTGGTCTTGGAGAGGTCCGTTACATTGCACTTTTTTCAGTAATGAGATGGACGTAAGTGTTTGTAATGCTTTAACTGTGTTTGCTTCACTTAAAATTATCAAAGCGTTACCGTATTATTGTGTTTTTTGTAATTTTCTTTTTATTCAAGATTGTTTTGCAATATATGGTATAGTTACATTCAAACAATTCATATTATATATTCATACCTCACACGACTCATATATACTCTTACTTACATCAGTTGATATATTAGACTCAAGTAGATGTTATGGTACCCATGTACACATATATTGCCTTTATGAGAACAGAGAGAGAGAGAGAGAGAATTACCGTAATGGATAACAGGAAATATTATTTGCATTAGGTATGCATGAAAATGATCGGATATAAAGAGTTGTGAGGTAGGAACTCAACACAGTTGTGGAACGTTTTGTTTACAACATTTAGGTATGCTATCAAAACTTAAGCGAAACTACCAAACAGTTTCCAATAATGAATAGATATATTCGCGTAAGTAATGATTGTTTAACAATAATTCACTATATATTCTGAATATCATTAGGACTGTCAATTATTTAACTAATGACGATATCTTCTATCAACAGGGCAGCCATCTTTAGTCTGCCCGCAGGCTTCATCATCGATAGAATAGGTAACAGCCGTAAGTAAATCAAGTATATTGTGAAAAGTTTATTCGGTTTAAATTATAAAGTGTATGAGATTATTTCCAAAAGTAACAGATTGGGCTCAGAAACCAAACTAGATTTACTTCCATATATGTGTATTAACCTACATGTACATGTCTTTGTTATATCAAATTAAGCACATTGAAACATATATATCTGAGACTGAATTTTGCATTGATAGAAAAGCTTTCTTCAGATGTAATTGTTTGGAGTATCTCTGTTTATACGTGCAGCCATTGTCAAAGCTTCAGCAAAGGGCAATAGCTAAATATTACCGTGTTTTTAGCATCAATTCCAAAGAAATTTAAGTAATTAACTTAACATATAACTATCATGCATAAACATGACGTTTCAGTTTCGTACAGTTAATGCCAAGGACAAACGAAAGGAGCAAACATAAGACAATGGCAAATAATTGAGAGTTCGAACAATACTTCTTGGAAAGTACTTGTCGAGGTATATCCATTGATATGCTTTACTTCTCTGTGCTTGATTATTCTAGGTTCTGCAATTCTTCTGAGCCTAATGCCGTTGCTTGGGTCAGTCCTTTTCGCAATTGGAGCGATGACACAAAGCCCGATTACTCTACCCATGTACCTATTGATGGTTGCTGGGCGGGTCATACTGGCCGTTGGGGATGGGCCACTTAGAGGTAAATGTGTATACCCAGTGTGCGCAAAATCTATATTTGAATTGTTTGCTAAATTCTGATGAAACATCTTATCTAAAATTACCATTAAAGGCATTTTTGACATCAACATGTACTTGTATCAATTAAAAGTTTAAAATGAATACAATGACACGGAGACACAGAACATAGCACATTAAAATTAGTTTGGCTCATGCCGCTTGTAATAATGTTAAAACGTGTATTCGACATCAAATACACCACTTAAGACATATACATTTCTGTTTTTAAAATGCATGCTACCCTTTCTTTAGTACTTCAGGCCAGAGTGGTTGCCCATTGTTTCCCAGGAGCAACTCTTGTACCCGTGGCGTTTGGTACAGTCGGACTTGTGGGACAAAGTTTAGGTTATTGTGTAACACCTAACATAGCGGCAGCAGTTGGGTTACGCGTCTCTATTTGGTTAGGTAGGAACGAAAAGAACTTAAGTATATAATTGATAAATCGTAATGACTAGATTATTTGATTTTATATACCCTCATAGTTGACATTGATTGGGCCCCCATGAAATAAATTAGAAATTTTGTGGATGTATTCATGATATAATGCGATAACTGAAGGTCACACGAGAGAAGACATTGGGCAATTCATAACGTGGTGTAGCAACGCTCACATTCCAGAAGCATATGCGTTTTTACTCTCAGTTTTGCTGGGGGTTTGTAATATCATATTTCATTGAAGCACTTGCTTGACATTTTTATATAGGAGCTGTTGTCTGTGGATTTAGTTGTATGTGTGCAGTTGGTCTCGTACTGCTTCTTCAAAAGCAAAAACCCTTGGAAGCAGATGATTATGAAAAAAACACAATTCCAGTGATTTGCATTTTTTACACAATCGCTTGACGCTATTCTATAATAAAGAAATAAGCTGATGGTTTTCTTGTTTGGGTAATTGAAATATCCAAAATTAAAAACTTTCGTGTTTTAGATACTTAAAGACATACATGCCCTGCCGACGAATTTTTGGCTGTTTATATGGACAATGGCGTGTATCCAGGTCCCTTGGATCTGCAAACAAACCAATTTACCGTAAGTATCCGTACTTTTCGCTAAATTATTTTCTCTTTCATTTTTTGTATTACTAGAAACTCATACAATAACATCATCAGTATATTTCGATGTATCAGCAGAGCGGAGCTACATATGTAACTGTAGTCTACGCCGGCACTTTCTCAAGTGTGTAAAGGAAAGTAAACGATCAATGGTGTCCGCTTCTGTTCACTGCACTGCATAACGTAGCATATTGCGGGATAACTATGGAAAGTATTCATCTTTTTTATCTTTGACCTTCTTCGTCTTACCTGATAAAAAATAACAGAGATCAGCGAAAACAAATTTCGTAGGCATACAACAAGTAACATCACTGCTATTCCATAAAACACATTGTTAAAATATGCTAAAGTGAGAATAGAGATGATTGAATGATGTTGATTTTACGGAATCTTACTTTATCAAACAAAATTTTGATTTTGAAATGGATCTAGGCTAAGGATTCTTACTCATTAAGCTGACATCCTGATGTTTTCATTGTATATGATAACTCACAACTCGAGTATGATTTTCAACAATGCTGTGAAACAGCAAGTAGTACGTCACAGCAACTTGTTTTAAAGTGTTCATGGCTATTCAAAAGAAGGTATAAACATCTTGTAGATACGCTAAAGTCAGTAATTTGTACATTCTTTTGACGAGTTGTTTTGTAATTTAAAACTTAGAGGCACATGATGCTAGTTTGATTTGAGTTAGTATAGAAAACCATTCAAATCGTTATATGAATTGAAGAAAGATTGTTAAAAATTCAATATATGATCATTACATGATACCACTTTTATTTCAGAAGGACAAACGTATAGAACATATTATTATTAAAATTCTACACTTCTATCCGCTGGATGCTGACCATTTCGGAGACCTTGAAGATTTTTTCCATTTATTGATATAAGTTGTCAATACAATTGTTTCCATCAGCAAACACAAAGATATTCTCAGATCAAAATTCTTCATATCTATATCAATCTTGACGTATACCTGCTGAAATACACTTACAACCTGAACCGCATTCCCAGCAGGAGACACGTCCATGCTGTAAAGTCATCGGTCCAATGGTGTGAAGGTAGTTGATAACTTACATTACACGCTTGATGGCCCGTGGTATACGGCATCATTACAACCAACAACCGAGCGTGTTGTCACGACTAGACAAGAAGTAAAATCACTATTGTACTTTTCATCTTTGCTTTTATTTAAATATTTAATGAATTCTTATGAATAGGTATAAAGAAGGTAGATTTGTTAGCTTGCTTTTTGTAAGTAAATAGGAAAGAAAATACCCGTGGCGAAACAGCTGATCGCCAAATGTAAACAAGATCACGTGTACGTGAAGGTACACTTGTTTTACCTAGATTTGTTTAAGTTGTACAGTGATGGGACCTGAATAGACCTCGCTGGTAGGGGGCTCCTCAACCCTTGGAAAACTCAGGATCCCTATCATTGTCAACACAATTTTTTATGTTTACAACAATTGTTATCCTGTTAAAAAATAACCACGGCAAAATAGCCGATCACCAGTTGTAAACAAGATCACACGTGCAAGACGAGTCGAGTGTATGTGTAAACTAGCTCAGACATTAACAAATCAACACAAAACATTACTGACATCTCGTGAAATACATCAATATAACTGATAAATATGAAACAATTTAATCGACAAACAACACACAAACAGACAGTGTAGTAGTACTCGACTAGCTAGTATGCACACGTGCTCAGCCCTAGTACGTTATGCCTGCATTAACAGTTACCTGACTACAACAGATACGCATACAGTATATAAACAAATGGAATTTGTGAATATAAACACTCACCTGCTTTTGACATAACCCAAGACAATGACTTGCACTGCAGCCTGACAGCACGGCATTCACGGGGAATAACAGATATATACTCAGGAGCGGGATCAATGAAAATGTAAATTCCTAAATCGAAATAAAATAATCTATCCGTCCGGACAAGCAACTGATGCTATGATATTCAAATACAATAAAACTAAAGTATATTAGATAAATACGTCTAGATCTGTGATATAGATGTATCTCAATGTATGGTTATACTTTTTTTCAAATACTTAAGTAAAATTAACAGTATCATACCAACATAAGTATCTCAATAGATGTATATGTCTATGTCGGTAGGGATCGACCACTAAGACTGCACATATGTAACTGTTCATCGATACAATGATTATCAAATTATCTAAATATACGGGTAAATGTTTAAGAGGAGTCCCATTGAAAAAACAGCCGTTCAAACTAATAGCAACTGCTGTATTTTTGGTCACATGTACTAAAATTAACAAAATCAAATTTGGAATTATATGGTTATGAAGCATTTTTTATCATGCTTTGTGAAAACCCGACCAGGTGATACTTACCGATGAATAAAATGTAAGAATGCTTTAATCCCGGTTGAATACATTGTATATCTTTGTTTAATTCATTATCAAGATTTTAGTAGGTATAATCTTTTGGAAATATTCCGTGACTTGCTTTCGTTTTCGTGTATATATTGATATATATAAAAAAAAAAAATGAAATTGTTAACTTATTAATTTACTGTACACGCAAATGTTATGTTATTTTCATGCTTTATAAACAAAGTTTGATGTTATTGTATGTCTTAAATATGCAATAAGTAATATATATATATCGATGGCAGCATATATATTTTGAATTCCTATATTATTTGATTTGTAAAATCTGTATCCGTGCTTTTTTAATAATTTTATTCATCAAAACTAAAAAAGGTCAACATGCATAAATTCAACTGTAAGTTTAAAAAAATGTCACCATGAAACCAAGATACAATGTATATCCAAATAAAATTAAAACAAAAGACAAGCTATATTTAAAAACGTTAAGGTTTCTATTCAATAACGTTTATCATCGTTGTGAAACTGTCCTTGATCGGCAGTTTTTAAGTGACTTCATCATATCGCTATAATGATTTATTGAGTGACCATGGAACAGAAATAGTTGTATCGTGCTCACAAGCTTAAATATGTCAAATTCCGTTACCGAGACCACTGATCAAAACATTAATCCGCCAGCTCAATAAACCAAACAAAAGAAAGCCATTCCAAAGTAAAATAAAAGAGTTTGGTTTAATCGGCGTATAATTTAAATGCTTTGATGAATATATTGTGGTAAATCTCACATAATACAATGTACTATGCATTTCTTATCCTTTTCAATGACGACTGTGAAATACATTTTGGAATCGTTCTTATTTTATTAACAAAATGTACCTTATTGTTTTGACAACAGTTACAGTGCTGACATGCGACTAAAATAAAAATGTCACTAACGATTTAATAACAGCATGATATGTTTTGTTTTTCTAGTAAAATAGACGTTTACATTGAGAAGATTTGTATTAACATTATGATTGCATATTCTTTTAATTCAGAAATGAATAGCACATCCATATCATGCAATACTATTCTCTTGCTTCTTTTTTGGTATGTTGATCTATAGGGACAGAGTGGAAAGAATGCTAGACGGTTTCAAGCATGTGTTCTTTTGGTGATAATCATGTCATCCATGGCACTGTTCTGCGGAGCTGTGATGACATATACAGCATATACGAAATGTAAATTTGACATTGTCCGACCTCGGGATGTGTAATGTGTATACACGTTTTATAGTAATTTCATGTTTTATCATACAACTAATTACAATTGTAGTAATCCCTCCATGTTGGTCATGTTATATTTTAAGATCAACGTAAACGGCTGAGAGATAGGATGTTCTCCCACCCTTCACAGGCGTGTCTCCCGTTTTATCCGGGAAAGATCAGCTTTTCACCCCTAGGGGAAGACAGCCTCGTGCTGATTAGCATGTGTTCAATTGTGACGTCATAAAAACGCGTCACCGGTATTTGTGAATGACGATATTCATACCCCGCTTGTGTTTTTGTTTACACTACTGTTGATGGAGTTGTGACTAAAATAAAAGGATGTGAGAAAAATAATCACCCCCTACCTTAAGGGTGTAAAAGAGAAATCTCCAACCCTCGGGGTCATTTTTGTCGTTGTCTAACCCTCCACAGAGCCTCGGGTTAGACAACCAAAAACCATCACCCATGGGGTTTGAGATTTCTCTGTCGCCCTCACAGTAGGGGAAGATTCTATTAATCCTTTATTTTATGGTCAGGAGGATACATACCACCGGCGTGATCAATACATATCATGTCATTGAAAGACAGCATGGCCTCAATTCATCTGAATGTGAAAATGAAGTACTTTGCTTGTTGCTGTGGTAAGTTTTTTTGAAAACTCAAGACTCCATTGAAAGCAAAGACAAAATGGCAAGAAAGGGACACACTTTGTTCCAATGAGTTTGCCAACATCTGCTTGAAAGTCACCGAACAAAAATATATTAAAAGTTAGATTTTAATCATTTAAACAAAGAACAAATTTCAACAGTCTCCAAAATCCTTATTTTTGGACCAATTTCGTAAAACCGAGATATTCATTAACCGATTCTTGAGCTGTTAGTCTCAAGCCAGTTTTTTGTGAGATAGTAGTGAAGCCGATAGTAAGGATACTCAAACGTTCGTAACTGTAAATAACAATAGATACATGTACTTCCCTCAGTTTCTGCTTGAGCCTCTTGAAACTTCGTAAGCTTTACAATCTTTAAATGTTGTTGTGCTTCATAATCAGCAAATGTTTTAAACAGTTTTGTAAACAAATAATCGCGCTTTATTTTGCCCTTTGTTTTGGTAATTCTGTTTTAAAACAAAATCTTGCCTGGTTTCGTTTTGAAACTTGAAATGCTTTATTTCTATGACATATACTTTTGCTTTTAAATTCAAATTTTAAAATTATGTTTCTTTTCTTTTAAACAGTTATCTTTACTGATAGGTAGCTATTTTGATATAGTCAAATATATCTGTTGTTTAGGTGACTAGGGAGAATCTACACATTTTTATTGTTGAATCTGTAGAGTCAGCGAACATACAGTAGTTGATTTCTATAGTTGTTGGTTGTCTGAAAATTGAAATTAACATTCGATAAAGAAATTCAATTTGAAATTATATATACTTTAAATATGTAGGCAGGGATAGTAAGCTGGCAGGCTGGCTGATTTAGCCTGGTTTGTCGACTAGTTTGTGAAGTTACCCAACTGATTCGGTTGGTAACCCAGCATTTCTGACATCTGTGAGGTACAAAAACAAGAATTCCACGGAAGTGGATGTGTCGCCTGCGCAGGAAGCTGGTAGATTACGAAGAAATAGATACACTTTTCATTTCAAGAAATAATGTCAAAAGTAAGTAATAATCATAGATTATGTTTTTGGATGGCATCATTTTGTTATACAATCTGTTATTCTGGGAAGAAAACTCTGAGTTTTAAGGAACTTGCTATGTATACTCATTGTCTCAATTCCAAGTTTAATTTGTATGATTTGTCGGATGGTTTCCCATAAATAAATGAATAAACTTGTGGATTATGATGTTAAACAGCTAGTGTTGTCAATAACATTTGGAGTAAGACGGCATTTCAGAGGTATACACGGTGGGTCAAGTGGTAGATCGAAGCCGTCCAGTATACAGTTTTAGTGAAGTTTCTATTTATAGTAACAGTGACCTTGACCTTTGACCTTCGGTCCTGAAAAGCAATCCCAAGCAAGCATTTTTGGTAAGGAAACACTGCGTTAAGTTTGAGTTTGATCGGCCCAAGGAAACTCAAGTTATCGCACGAAAACAGATTTTCTATTTATAGTAACAGTGACCTTGACCTTTGACCTTCGGACCTGAAAAGCAATCTTAAGCAAGTACTTTTGGTAAGGAAGCACTGCATGAAGTTTGAGGTTGATCAGCCCAAGGAAACTCCAGTTATCGCACGAAAACCTCTGTTCGGACGACGCCGCCGACGCCGACAAAGCAATACCTACATGTATGTGTCACCAGCTTTTCGCAGGCGACACAAAAATGCAATTAAAACAACGATTATATCGAAACATTTTCTAAATGGACGTACTGACCAAAGTATAATCTTTCTATTATGAAGAAGGACCTCGGTGTGTAACTACACATTTCTGTACAATGTGTAGTTTGAAGAATAACTAGTGTATCACTTGGTGAAGGACTGGTTAGATGGATTAGATGAGCTAATTTGCTAGGTAGGCTTTTGTAACAGCATACGGTTTAGGTAGGTAGACCGCGCTGGGGGTTTGGCTACATAAATGGGTTTGCTAGATCAACAAAAACATAACAAGAGGCCCCTGGCCACGAATCCATATCCTAAATACCTACAGTGAATGAAAAATTGTTTAAAAATCAAAAGAAATATAACCTTCGGAAGGTCTGGTCATTTAATTTAAATCCCTAAATACAGGTTGAAAGGAGACATTTGATTGTATCCTCTAGCCCTTATTTAACTGTTATTAGGGACCTTGTATCTCTTTATTTACTGATACGGCGCCCCAGTACAGCCGAAAGGTAGTCTTATAGGGCAAGTAACACTAACGTTCTGTACTGTTTACATATTTCAAGTGGAAGCAGATACTGGAATTTTTCATCACATTTTTTTGTCATTATCATTTCAATATTTTTTGCTAACTAGAGCGTAATAATTAGGATTAATTGAAATCTTAGCATCATAGAATAGAGCACAGCTCAAACAGGATTTGTTTTACAATTACACGTAACAGTTATCACCAAGAAATTACTTAAGTATGCATAGAAAAATTATTTTACGCACTAATTCTTTATTTACAGGATCATTGTTATAATGCAAAGAAGGATGCACAACCGCACGTACCTAATTCATCTTACAAACGCAGAAGGTGCAACCAACAGCAGTTTATTTGAAAATTCGATCACAACATTTCGATACAATTTGCATGCTATCCATGGCAATACGCCAGTTAACTAATCATGATAATATGACTACGTCAATTTTAACATCGAGTACACATGTACACACACTTGTAAAGTTATTGTCCTAAAATTAGATGATTACATTTGATAAACAGGGAAGGAATGGCAATTTCAAATAAATGATGAAGTATGATCTTCATTCATACAATGACACTATATTACTTTCATTAACTCTCAAATTATTAGTCATCACAATAATAGGGTTAATTCCATAAACTCACCTGGGTATCCCAAAACGTAAGATCACCATTAACAAGGATTTGCTGTAGATCTCCCCACCCCTCGCGGTCTTCTGCCTTTTTCTCTTTGTACCCTATCTTTCCCGTCTTATTTCACATAAGCATTCTAGTACAAAACATTTAAACCACTCGGTTGCAAACAAAACAAAACATTAATAATTGTGTTTTTACTTTCTCACTGAAACATGGATGCACAACCCT
>NW_018406858.1:135084-152708 GCF_002113885.1 Mizuhopecten yessoensis
GATTATTTTCTTTGTTGCATTGAAAACTCTTTGAACTGGGTATGACTGACATTCAAAGTGGAGACGTAATTTTAGATATAACCGAAAGGAAACTGTACAAATGTGAGTCTATATTATTTACTCATGCTCATATGGACCCCTTTTTGTTTTACATTTCAATATTTGTGTATGACTTAATAACATATTTAATTATTTCCATTTAAATGCTCTAGAATCTCTCTTTTAAACCATGCTTAAACCTCTGTAGTGAAGCCAGAAGTAAGCAGTTAAAACTACTTTACATACACTATGTTAACCACCGGTTACGTTTGTATTAATCTTAACATACACTATTTTAACCACCGGTTACGTTTGTATCAATCTTAACAGTAACGTCGGAAATAATGACGTTGTGATCAACTTCAGAAGTCATATACAAATGTAGCATACTCTTTAAAGTGGCGTCAAATTGTCACACATTGACCAAAATTTATTTTTTACGACTTAAGGACTATAATAATATTCCAGCCGGCGTGATACTAACGTACATGAATCTTCGTTCAGGGATATCATACTATGACGTCACAGACACGTCATACTCCATTGGACTTCATTGGTTTATTCCGGAAGGATGAAAAATAACCAGAAACCTTTTGAACTGATATCCGTTGCATTATCTTTGTGTCGGTGCTTCAGAAAAAATGTAAAAATGTTGATATTTTCTGAATATCCTTTTTGTCATTAACCAGGTTCTGTTAATATTTTTGCCGGGAGATATCTTCTAAAAGAGCCGGCATTAAACCATGCCAGGTCAATATCACTACGTGTGTACATGTATTTGTTCATCGTCTAAAATTTCATCAGCTTTTGAAAACCAGTTGTTGAGGATATGAACGAAATAACTAAAATATTTGAAGTCTTTTGATAGTCTTTACATAATGTATTTATACATCACCACTCCTTAAAGAAACTATTGATAATGCATTTATGTTGAAATCAACAATGATTTTCAAGACCACCAATACGAGTTTAACGCCATTTTTCAGCAACGTATTACTGTTTTACACCGCGTGCCGATTTATAGCTAGTTACATGCAGAAACTGTTTAGTTTTATTTGGCATCCTTACGTGTCACACCTCGTTGACTGTAACAAAATTTGAAATTAAACCCGGTGTTCAGGATGGAACAGAAATTGAGATTATATATCGATATAACGACATCCGATCTTTCGACAGGAAAAGTCAAATGATTCTTCAAAAACGGACGTGCCGCCATACTTCCCAGAACGGACTTAATAAAAAGTTGACGAACTTGCCCCGATCTCCCCTGATTGTTATGAAGGTCTTAAATTCTCGTTATATATTGTGTTTTATTGTCATTCCTCGACTTGTCGACTTTAAATAAAGCTTATCTTATCTCGTTCTGAAATCAGTATTTCTCATGCTAAACGAATCAGTAAATATGAGAGATCATCAATAGCAACGCTCTTTTAAGGCTTTGCATTTTCATATTATTTAAGTCATGTTATTGCGCTATTGATGACATTTTCCTAGCATCTCACACTTTTTAATCAACATGTTAAAGACATGAGTGTTTTAAAAATTTGCAAAATAATCTTTCAGGGCCGTCAAATACGGAATTTCATTAATAATAGTCCAAAACAGTCTAGGATCTACTTACACTGAAAGGATTTCATAATATTTCGTAGACTGCCGAACATATTCAATTGCTTTCCAAATTTTATTCCGCAATATAGCTCTATTGGTAGACGTTCAATACCAGGAAGGGTGTCTCGTTCTGTGGACAACATAACAAGAAGATGCAATCCAAAGTTTGAAAGACTTGCTAGTACATTCCGAAGTATTTACCTTTCAAAACTATGACTTCCCTTTCAGTTTTACCTTTAGTTAATTTACACATGGCAATGAGTACATGTTATGCTATTCCAACGAGCCATTGAATACATCTGATACTGTAGAGCGTAGTGTTCGTTTTTACCGATATCAGCGTGCCCATGGACCTGCCAAGCTTGGATTTCTGGACAATGTGACATCAAACGTCTTTGTAGAATGTGACTATCATGTTACATGGAAATATAAAAAGTGCTTTAAACAAAATATGGAGGTCATACTAAAGCCGTTTATCTTTAAATTTGGGTTTGAGCCAACTGCACAAAAGACCGTGCAAGAAGAAGTACCCCCTGTATAGAAAGTAATTCAACCCACGTCACAGTCATGACGAGGGCGAATAGGTATACACAGAAGAATGATGGAAACAAACAGCTTACTGAAGGCATAGCCTTGGAGATTTGATGAGAGTAACGTCTGATTTTTAGTCAGTTTTCCAGGAAATCCAATCAATTCTTTTTGTCAACATTGCGTTTAAAGTCTTTCTTTAATCATACCAACAATTATTGCGATGAAGGTAAATCAGAAGACCAGAACCTTACTTAATCCTTCAATAGACCACGTTTGTCACATTAAACACCCCCCGAAGGATGAAGTATTCTCCCACAGGCATGTCTCCCGTTTTAGCCGGGAAAGATCAGCTGGTCAGTTAGGGGGAGATAGCCTCGTGCCGATTAACACGTGTTCAATTGTGACGTCATTAAAATGCGTCATCGGTAATTGTGACGTCATCAAAAGTGAATGACGATATGCATACCCCACATGTGTTTTTGTTTACAAATATGGCAGACTACTGTCGGTGGAGCTGTGGCCGAAATAATAGGATGGGAGAAACATAATCATCCCCTATCTTGAGGATGCTACAGAGAAATCTCCAACCCTCGAGGTGATTTTTTTGATTGTCTAACCCTCGGCAGAGCCTCTAGTTAGACAACTAAAACACGTCACCCCTCGGGTTGGAGATTTATCTGTCATATCCTCAGGGCAGGGGAAGATTCTATTAGTCCATGTATCAGAGAACTAGTAAGGCGTTGTGGACATAAGCACGAACACTTTGTGATACTCTGTGAACTATAGAAATGGTAATTTACGGATAATGACAGGCCATGAGGAAAGCATGTATTGACAGATCTAGATGTGATTCCCAAGCAGAAATCATGTCCCCAATTCCGATGATGCCATATCAACCATCCAGAATAAATTCTCAAGTTTTGGGACACGAAGAGTTTGCTTTAGATACCTAAGATGTTGCAACGAGCATTTCGCTGCATATTAAGAGCCTTAAACTCAAGGCTAAGAAAGATATGATATAGCTCAATTTTGATATGGAAAACGTACAAAATGCAACGAATTAACTCTTAGTTTGGACCAATACATTCCTATTTTGAAAGACAGGAAATGCAACATTCTTAGATTCATGTAGAAGGACAAAATCGGATTCTTCAAAACTGATGGAGGATTTGTGTATTCGCCCGATGATGTATCCTCTAGGCCTTTTAACCTGGATTCTGTTAGTGACCATGCTGCCGACCGCACTGACACTCGCTTAACCGACTATACAGAAGGTCATTTAGTTAAGGGCATCCGCCAAAATCAAATGATTGAAAATGTGGTGAGACTGGATCCCTGAAATGAATCAAAAACGTCTTCTTTAAAACCTCTTAGATTCCGTGACGTCTGTTATAACAATGCACGCGACATATTCAGCTTACAGTAGTTCATCTTTCACCGTACCATGTCTTTTAGCAAGAGAAAGAAAGCAAACGTCCTGAATAACTTACACAAAAATTTGGTTTTCATTGCAAATTTTGGCTACCAACGCAAGGCAAGAACTCATAACTGCACCCTCAGCCACTCATTTAAAAACATGGCATATGAAAAAATGTATATATCATGTATGATTGATGAAAGTATTTATTATTATTGGTAATAATTATATAATGTATGATGTCATGCAGATAGAAATAACCGTGACATACTGAGGACTGTCTCTATCATGTGTGATGCCTCTCATATTGTAGTACAATGTAAATAGCGACACGTGACGTGGCGAGGATTGTCTCTATCATGTGTGATACTTGTAAATAGCGACACGTGACGAGGTGAGGACTACACACGTCACACACCGTCTCTATCATGTGTGATATCCGTCATATTGTAATACAATGTAAATAGTGACACGTGACGGGGCGAGGATTCTCTCTATCATGAGTGATACTTGTAAATAGCGACACGTGACGTGGTGAGGACTGTCTCTATCATGTGTGATATCCGTCATATTGTAATCCAATGTAGATAGAGACACGTGACGTGGTGAGGACTGTCTCTAACGTGTGTGATATCCGTCATATTGTAATCCAATGTAGATAGAGATACGTGACGTGGTGAGGACCATCTCTATCATGTGTGATATGCGTCATATTGTCATACAATGTAAATAGAGACACGTGACGTGGTGAGGACCGTCTCTATCATGTGTGATCTCCGTCATATTGTAGTACAATGTAGATGGAGACACGTGACGTGGTGAGGACTATCTCTATCATGTGTGATAGCTATCATATTGTAGTACAATGTAGATAGAGACACGTGACATGGTGAGGACCGTCTCTAACATGTTTGATATCCGTCATATTGTTATACAATGTAGATAGAGACACGTGACATGGTGAGGACTGTCTCTAACGTGTGTGATATTTGTCATATTGTAATACAATGTAGATAGAGATACGTTACGTGGTGAGGACTGCCTCTGTCATGTGTGACATCCGTCATATTGTAGTACAATGTAGATGGAGACACGTGATGTGGTGAGGACTGTCTCTGTCATGTGTGATATCCGTCATATTGTAGTACAATGTAGATACAGACACGGGACATGGTGAGGACTGTTTCTGTCATGTGTGACATCCGTCATATTGTAGTACAATGTAGATGGAGACACGTGACGTGGTGAGGACTGTCTCTATCATGTGTGATATACGTCATATTGTAATACAATGTATAAGGAGACACGTGACGTGGTGAGGACCGTCTCTAACATGTGTGATATCCGTCATATTGTAATACAACGTAGATAGAGACACGTGACGTGGTGAGGACTGTCTCTGACATGTGTGAAATCCGTCATATTGTAGTACAATGTAGATGGTGACACGTGACGTGGTGAGGACTGTCTCTGTCATGTGTGACATTCGTCATATTGTAGTACAACGTAGATAGAGACACGTGACGTGGTGAGGACTGTTTCTGTCATGTGTGACATCCGTCATATTGTAGTACAATGTAGATGGAGACACGTGACGTGATGAGGACCGTCTCTAACATGTGTGATATCCATCATATTGTTATACAATGTAGATAGAGACACGTGACGTGGTGAGGACCGTCTCTAACATGTGTGATATCCGTCATATTGTAATACAATGTAGATAGAGACACGTGACATGGTGAGGACTATCTCTGTCATGTGTGATATTCGTCATATTGTAGTACAGTGTAGATGGAGACACGTGACGTGGTGACGACTGTCTCTGTCATGTGTGACATCAATCATATTGTAGTACAATGTAGATAGAGACACGTGACGTGGCGAGGACTGTCTCTGTCATGTGTGACATCCGTCATATTGTAATACAATGTAGATAGAGGTACGTGACGTGGTGAGGACCGTCTCCATCATGTTGGATATCCGTCATATTGTAGTACCATGTAGATAGAGATACGTTACGTGGTGAGGACTGTCTCTGTCATGTGTGACATCCGTCATATTGTAGTACAATGTAGATAGATATACGTGACGTGGTGAGGACCGTCTCTATCTTATGTGATGTCCGTCATATTTTAATACATAATATACAATGTAGATAGAGAAACGTGACGTGGTGAGGACCGTCTCTATCATGTGTGACATCCGTCATATTGTAATACAATGAAGATAGAGATACGAGACGTGTTGAGGACCGTCTCTATCATGTGTGATATACGTCATATTGTAGTACAATGTAGATAGATATACGTGACGTGGTGAGGACCGTCTCTATCTTATGTGATGTCCGTCATATTGTAATACATAATATACAATGTAGATAGAGATACGTGACGTGGTGAGGACCGTCTCTATCATGTGTGATATCCGTCATATTGTAATGCAATGTAGATAGAGATACGTGACGTGGTGAGGACCGTCTCTATCATGTTTGATATGCGTCATATTGTAATGCAATGTAGATAGAGACACGTGATGTGGTGAGGACCGTCTCTATCATGTGTGATATCCGTCATATTGTAATACAATGTAGATAGAGACACGTGACGTGGTGAGGACTGTCTCTATAATGTGTGATACTCGTCCTACAACTTCGATGGACTTAATAAGAAGATTTCTTTCTGTATCGACGGGTCATAATATACCAGTCTTTACTTTGAATATATTTTACTAGTTGATTAATGTAACAATTGAAAAATGTTCGTTCACTTTCTGAAATATTCTTTCAGAGAAGATTTATTCTGTGTAGAGTAGCGTGTCTAATAAGATGCACGTGCGCTATTTACAAACACCAGACACGAGCACGTGTGAAATACAGCAATTAGCGTTTAACTTTTCTCGGGTTCGGCAACAAAGGCGAATTCCTAAGAAACACATGTTTTTCATTTGAAAATATACAGTCCTCTAAATTGTTAGTAGAGGGACCGAGACTGCTGTGATTACGTCATGAACCATACAGCTGTGTCGCTATCAATGTCAAAAATCCGCATCCCTCATATATAAATATTTAATAGTTTCACAAATCGTCAGTTCATTTGAAATTGGTTCCCGATTTAACACCAATGATTCATATGTCAACGACGTGGATTTCGTTTAACGTGGGTTTTACAGTATGGAAATTCAGCCAAACTTCATTACTTGTGATAGTCTGTAGGTACAACGTATGTGGTTTATAACGCCCTGTAAAGTATTATGTACATCAGCCGAAATAAACATCTCAAGTCATTTGTACCGCAGGACCTTTGTTTGTCTCCATCAGACATTGAAACAAAATATCAACGTTTGAAAAACAAATCAAATAGAACATCTAATATGAAGTAAATACATGTACATACTTAGAACCGCCAGTGACCAGTCATGGTTGCTGATAGCAAGCCTCATTATATTTACCATCGCATATGCATTACTACACCGCCGGATTCCGATGAATTAATAAAGGCTATGTCATGAGTCGATTGTTGACGACCATTGATATGTTAGATACCACTGACCCTCCCTTGACAGATGGCTGTTCTATTCATTGAACAAGCATGTATGAAAATACAATATTTAAACTAACAGCTGAATAAGTATGAGTGCAATTGAACAAAACTGGACACAGACAAATCAAACTGAAAGTACTGCAATGCTAAAGTTTGTTCAATTCCTTACGCGAGACTTAAAGAGAAGAAAGATATTAATACAGCTTCTATTCCCATGAAAACGTGGCAGCTATATAGTATCGTGTAAGTATTAGGAACTGCTACTATTGACAATCACTGGGGTAGTTTTCCTCGCAGAATCCGAACATTAGGATTTACTTTAGTGGTAAACATGTATACCATACAATAGATAAACGCTGTCTAGTCATTCCCTAACGGAGAGTGTGAGAACGGAGCTTGTCGCACGTTGGAACCACACGGTTACATCAGAGTTACAATGACTAGGGTGTAAATGGTAACCCCGCTGTTAACAACTATCAAAGCATACTTAAAATATTGTAAAAGAGATCATAAAAATTACCACAAAAATGGAGTTTTATGATGATGTTACTGTAGCGAGACGGGCGTCACGGTCTGTGAGTTTAAAGACACTACAAGGACGTCTCGAAGTTATCACAGGACAGCGAGAGACAGAGGGCACTGATGGCAGCACGAAACACACATATTTTGCGTGTGTTTATTGTTAAGAACGCTCATCAATACGTACAAATTTACACATACCACATACACTGTACTTATCTTTATCTGAAGTCGCAGATTACACGAGATTTTGTGCGGAAGAGTATACGTACATCTATGAATGTGTAAATTCGCACAACAAACGAGCGCTCTCTTCTGCGACACATAAAGGTACCTATTTGGTATTTATTCTATTAAACACCTTATTGTCCTTTAAACTCATATTTTTATTTAACAATTCTTGTGATTGTCCTGGATAATTGTTTTATTTAATTTCCCATAGCATGTCCCTTTTCCTGTGTCCTAGTTTTTTCCCACATATAACCTGTGGAAACAAACAAACAAGTGTAAAACGTCATTTTATCAGTTCATACATGTATTAATTTCATGAAATATTTTTATGATAACAATCATAAAAGATATTATTTCATTATGACTATAGATTCCGGGTGTTAATGACGTCACAACGCTGAGGCGTGTCTGCTAAATTTGATCCGAGTAATTCGGTCTCCAAGAAAAGTATGTCACTGTGGTTTTTCATTTCCATTGAAGAAACGTTTCAAATTATAGCGCTTCTCGACTTCATTTTTAATGCTAGAAAAACAGATTTTCTCTAGTCGTGTTATTTGAGCCGTTTGACACTGATAGCGGCATTTGAAAAACGGACATGGTGGACAGTGAGTTAGTGAGTCCTAGTTAACGGCACTGACCTGTGGCATAGTCGAAGAATATAATTATTTTTGTTTTTAAAACATGGTATTTCATTCCCGTCCAAAACATTTAGAGTATGATCATTTTGACTCAAATAGATATTATAACAAGTACCATGGTTTCACGGTGGAATAGACCACTTTCCATCTAAAATTCTAAGCAAGAATCAAACGTGACTCTTATTCTCGAAAACTGGTTACAGTGTAGAGAATTTACATATACAATATACATGTATATAGAACAATTTACATCATTATACCAAATCAGATGGCATTCATATCAGCTATGAATGCCATTACTCGATCAATGACGTCTTCATTTAACAACTGGCCCTCCGTGGAAGATTGATGTTCTTATCATGAACAAGCATACAAATTTGAACCATAATATTTATTTTAATGGACAAATTTAGTTTTCTATGAGGTTGTAAACCTCCGAAAATGGTAAAGGCACATACTGGCCTGTTTTCAATTGGCATTCATAGCCAATATGAACATTTATGGTTGGCAGTTTTCGTATCACGTACGAATGTGATCAATGTCTATTGTGGTTCGATATCAGTCTAACTAACGCAAAAGGCACATCTAGCGAAAACAGAGTGGTTTACAACAGTCACATGTCAAATAGATATACAAACTGTATGTTGTAAAATCCACTTTCGCTTGAATTGTTTGGTTTGGTTTTATTTCGTTTAACGTCATATAAACAGCTAAGGTCATTTAAGGAAATGCCTTCATGTGTGATGTGTATGCGTGCATGTGTGTATATGTATTGCCTCCTTGTGATAGCGCGGATCTGTTGCCGACTTTATAGTGCGATCTCACTGAAATTTCATGCCGAATGCATCCAGCACAGCATTCCGCCCTGTCACATTATACTGACAACGGGTGAACTAGTTGTAGCAATTACCCTGAATGCTGAACGGTAAGCAGGGAATAACAACCACCATTTTTAAGGACTTTGGTACATGATGTCCCGGCCTGGAGACAGAACCCATTGCCTTCCTCACCTGGGCGATCGTTCAACATTAAAGCCAAAAATGAGGTATTGTCAAGCAATGCGTTAGGAAACTAAAGGTAGTTAGAAGCAGAGCGAAATAAAAAAAAATCCCAAATATGGTCATTGGAGTGTAGCAGATTTATTTTTTGTCGCTTTCGTTTCTCCAAGTAGAGGGAACAAAAAGCGATTCCCCCAATTCTGCAGGGGATTCCCAAATTTGTCGCCTCTTGCGATACATGCAGTGGGTACATGTAGCAGCAGGTGGGGCTTTGCTCGATCCCCGACCTACAAGGGTGCTTCTTGTAAATGTTAACGCACCAAACACACAGCTTTCTATAGTTTACTGTATTTAAATACAAACAACAAATACCACATGAACTCAACGAGATACACTTTAGCAGTAATTACAGTAACATGTGTAATGCATCTTGATTTTCTATTAACAAATTAAATAAGGTAATATCATCAGGGAAGTGATATATCATTGCCTCACGCATGGACAATTAAAGCTGTGTCGTCTCATAATGTTACCGTCCAAACACGGGTATAGCGGACCACGTGATCACGTGTATGTCACCATACCGGGCGTCACGAGCGGTGTAAGTCGTGTTTGACGTGTACACCAGGTATCCATACAGTAAATTACACTAAATACAACTCCCCGTCGGCTCATTCGATTGCTTATCAACAAATTAACTAATATATTCAAATCCAAAAACAAGCTCGTTAAACAACGAATATGCATCTGAATGGTTTCATTATAACGACTAAATAAATATGTATTTAACGACATGTAAATATGCATTGCACCGTACGACAATTGTATGTATAAAGCTACTATACCTGTCCCAATTAAGCAAAGTATTTCACTGCGCAATAGCAGCAATAAGTAGGGTGCTATACAGCCTAATATGTATTCTAGTGCGCGACAGCACAACCCGTGTTATACCACAAAACTAAAGATAGAATCGCGCAACAAAACAGCCGTTGGATGTCAAATGGCATTAAATGATGAAGATCAGGCTTTTCTGTACAGCGAATTTACTATCTTTAGATAGACTGACGTGAGACTGATGAATCTTTTGATGGACAGCTTAACAATAGGAATGCTTTGTTTTTAATTATCATTGATCTCAACTCGAATTTCTATTCCTATGTTGGCCATGTAGTACAGTGTATATCTTAATTATGACATCATAAAAATAATATTTTTAAGAATGTATCTATATAAACTAAATGAAAGTAGTTTTACACATTTCAAGGTTACCATATCAGAAATATTTTGATCTGTTTAAGCAATTAACACGGTTATACGTAGTAGTCAGATATAAAGTAGGCCATCAGCAGGTTTAGATAAGTCAATGTGATATTTCGACTTTCTAGTGAAGCGCTCATACCTAAGACTCCACAGGACTGTGTGTTTGGTTTATACGAAACGTCATTCGCCATTAATTAGTGTATAGACACTGAGAAGGGAAACACGTCTTCTCATCCGACGTATTGGATTTCTCAGAGCTCAAACGGAATAGGTTCGGTGGTACATAATTATGTTTGCGCCATATGTAGAAATCCAAGATTCCGTCTGAATCGGAGTGGAACTACTTGGCCCGGATATAACTGACTGATGAGCAACACGAACATACTTTTTATTTCTTGTTAATGGCTGGAGATTATCTGTGCGACATTTCAATGTAATTACATAAGAAAAGGTTTATGGGGAGGTATATCTCCGAGGGGATACGACTTGAGATCCCAGCGACCTTCGGCCGACCCCCGTGCCAGGTTTTATACTCGCCTATTCCACGTTTTGTTCTCCGTGGAATGTAAATGCCGACCAGATGAAAAACTCAGGTTTACTTTCAGTGCAAACACCGAAATTACTATCTAATTTTATTAATCGAAAGAGGACATAAAATTGGGAACTTTTTGATATCGTGGCGGAGGTATACATTTAGTGTCATGACAGGAGAAACTGTAGCCGCTAATTACAGGTGTGCGATACACTCTATAAAATATGGGTTTTCTGTGAGGTTTTGTCCACGACGTCGGGGTGAAGTCGAAGGCCAGCTTGGACCCGTCACAATATAATGTGTAATTTGCTTCAGATTAGGCTCCAACGATCGGCCCGGATCTGATACCCGGATCCCATCCACAGATAATGGGATGTTTACTCTAGCTGGATATTCGCCAAGTGTGGGCATATGTCTTCACGACCGCTGTCACTGGAAAATTAAAACATCACTTATTAGTCAATTCTCTCCATGAAAACGACACAATCGCGCTTTTCCACAACAGTTTCTGCAAAAATGATATAACAATCAGATTAAACGAAAATCATGTACATTTAATTCCTACGTGTGGTTTAAATTCTCTCTAATCGTTTCTCATATGACGGTTGGCTGACATATGAAAGGTGGGATGTCTATAATTCGATAGGTACCAACGTATTGTAACTGATACTGTTCTTTGTTCTTTGCGCCTTTCCGTGATAGAAAGTGAAATGCTAGACAATACTACACTGCTACCCCGTACTCCCTTAAATAGCACCACACCGGGTCAGTGCATCCACAGACGTCAAATCACATGCAAACGTGTTTAAATTAGGCTAAATTTGTACATTTCTCTATTCACGAAAGCTCCTTATAAAACATCCACCATGCGGAGGAACGCATCAGTCATAGACAGGACAATGGCGGTACCGGAGCACCGCACGACCTTCAGGAAGGGAAGGCCAATACACAAAAAACATTCCCACGGTATTTAACAGATTTTGAAATACTAAAAAATACACTTGTATCACTGGCCATTGAAAATCCTGCCCAGTAGTGTTTTAGTGGATATGTTGGTGGATTGCTTTACATGTATTACATTGAACGTACAAATAAATACTTTTGTTTGACCTATGATAAGACATTATTTCAAAAGGTGACTTTCTAGGTTGGATAAGAAGAGAAGATGGGCAGTATGTGTAAGGAAAGGGCAGTGTTATAGGATATGAGTAGTGTATTTAAGGAGGCACATGATAATTCGTTACAGCTACAAGTTTTCAGAGTTATTTTACACGTTTTAGTGGTTTATAACGACTTTCGGTAAAAATGCCAACCCAATGATGTTTATATATCATAGAACATATAACATCATTGGAGTGGCATTTTTACCGAAAGCCGATCTAAACCTCTAAAACATACAATGTATAAAATTACTCTGAATATCTTAGTTAGGCGCAAATATAGTTGTAACAATTTCTCAGATCCCTGTGAATAGAAGGTGTTTTAGGCAAGGAACGGTGCGTTTTAAGAGATAGCCCGTTTATTTTAGGAAAAGCAGTGTGTTTTAGGATATCAGCAGTGTGTTTTATGAAAAGGGCAATGTGTTTTAGAAAATGCGTCGTGCGTTTTAGGATATTAGCTGTGTGTTGTAGATAATAAGCGGTGTGTTTAAGTAGGTGTACAATGTGTTTAAGTAGGTGTGCAGTGTGTTTAAGGAGATGAGCAGTGTGTTTAAGGAGATGAGCAGTGTGTTTAAGGAAATTAACAGTATGTGTTTTGAGACGAACAGTGTGTTACAGATGCGTGTATGAGAACGGTTCTTCCTATTTGTAAGTTTATTTATTTATTTTAAAATGTCTGTAAGAGTCACATCAAATTTCATAATACCAGGTGTTGGTATTACACCGTGTTCCATTAAGTATTTAGACTGCAACCGCATCAGCGAGCATAGTGTAAGAGCGAGGGTACGGATAGACAAAGAAGGGGTATTGACGGACAACGCGATACCTATAAACTGTCTGTTTAGCGTCACTTGATAGGGACTCCCGCGTAAGGCAAGGAGGCCGAAACAGCGCAGATGGGAACGACTTATGACAATAACGACACTATAAGGATCTGTGAATTCTGTATGTGCCCCTCCCCCCGGTAACACCACACTACTGCCACCAAAACCAAGACTTCTCTTTTATCTATGCCTCGATGATGTTGTATGGTAAATTATATGGTTATGAATTCTCCTATCAACATACCCCACAACGCGCTATGGAGGTCGAACTAGTGAGGCTACTGGACCGGAAACAGTCCCCTCATAAACAGATCCTTTACAGCATCGGTATATCATTAATTCTCAATCTTAATCGAAACGAACAAATTAAATCTCTATCATGCACCAGATATTTCAACAGGACAATCCCATCTCGTCATTTCAGAAGAAAGATAAATGTGAAAGATGTATACGGCGGTAGCCTTTTATAGCTTTCCTCGAGAAATAAAACTTTCAAAACGACACAAAAGCTTTGTGACAAATCGGAAGGACGGAAAGATGGGCTAAAAAGTTCACTTGACCCCGGGAAACGTGAACTACTGTACAGAAAACCTTTCTTATGCTGAAGACAGGGCTAAATGAAAGTAAAAAGTTCTGGTTTTACATTTCTTCACATTGAATCACCAATCCACTGATTTGTATCTATATGAAATAATTTAATATCTATAAAAAGGTTAAAACTCCGAGATGAAAGCGCAGTGTTCTCATGATATTAACATATTTTACCTCTACACCGCCTCCGAATTACGCGTAAGTTATCATCCACTTATCTTTACATTTGGCCTGCTCCGACCCAATTCCGCTAATCTTATTTTCAAAAGTCGTTTCCGGCACACAACCAGACCTTGAACTTGTAGATAACTAGTGAAGACAAACACTTATTTTTTAATAGCTGCATATTGTATCATGTTTATAATTGCTTAATGTACAGTGTTATCATATTAATTTGAAAGTTTAAAATTATGAATAGATACCTTTATCAATGTACCTGCATTAAAACGTATCCTGAAGACCATCTGCATCACCTATTAAGTTCTCCCCTGCCCCCTCCATATTTCTGGTAATAGAAATTTGAAGAAGTGGTTGATCTCTAATCCTGAAGGTATGAAAAGTACAAGTGCAGACATCTAAGACTTGGTCCTATCTGCTAGTCAAACACAATGTTTTGATAACTTGAATCGGAATATGTTTTGCAATTATTCAGCAAATTATTTCATGGTTTTATCTTAATAATTTGGTGGTGAGATAATTCGCATAAGATAGTTTTTTTAATTATGACAGCCAAAACACATATCTTGTAGATTACAAGAGCGTCTTCGGGGAATAAACGTCGCGAGGTGAGGCCAAATGTTCAAAAATAATCTTAAACTCCGATTGAAATACAATGCAATAACGTATTGATGTATTAAAATGAATGTGTAAAACTTAACATTATCTTTACGGGATCGTTGAAGAATGTTGAAGTTATAGTTATTAAAATATGCTTTTGAAACAATGTTGTTTCAAGATTTATTTGAACACGTCTGTGTGCAAAAGTAACTATCGGTGCTAAAGAAATAAGTTAATATATATATTAAAGATATCACGTTCAATATACGTATACATGTTAGTATAACATTCAATGTGTTTATATCTGTGTGTTAAAAAAAAGCTTGATATAAGCGACAGTTCCCATGTTTACAGAGGAGCTAGTACAATGAACAGTCGCTAACCTTAATCAGTGGGGCTGGGGTGATGAGGGGTGTTGGACTCTATTTCTCCTCCGCTGTTATTAACGTCAGAAACAGTGTATATTGTATCTAAAGACTGTCTAGTTTTTTGTTCTTCTAGATCAACCGACAATTTCGAAAACCATCATTGCAAAGTCCCTTCCAAATGAAAACCATGGCCACCATGTTATTGGAGCCCAAGCTCAGGGATGACCGGCTCCATTGTAATACAAACGTACATGGATTGCTTTTAATTGATAAATAATTTTTGAAAAATAAGTATATTTGCTTAGTATCATTTTAAAATATTGTACCCGTATATTAAATCAACGCTAATGACCTTTACTAATGCAATAACTATTAAAAATATTTATATATTTTTATGAAAGCTACAAGCTGTGCTCTTGAGCAAACACTAGATTTTTTTACCTTACCGTCTTTGACGAAACAACAGGTACATGTACATGCAAGCAAATGCTCAATGAATCTTAGATTAAGGTTAAATGAATTTGACTTCTTATTTCTTGTCCGACTAAAATTGAAATGCCTCTAGCAATTAACATTGATATCCCCAGTTACGCTTTAAAGTGTAAGAAATGAACACGCCTGCTGAGACTTCAGATGAGACCTTTTAAGGATTTCCAAAATTTATTTTCCCTTTCGAACAATATAGTATCTGCTCCCAGAAAAACAGTCTATCGTTTCCATATAGAGACTGTATGCGGGGAATGCATACACCATTAAAAAAGACAGCTGACGATAAAGTAAAATGCCGAGGTAAGAGTAAACAGTCGTTATCTCAGGATCTTAATTCTTTTTTAGCCGAACGAAATCATTTCTTACTTTTTTACTTCTTTTTAAGAACAACAGCATATTTTTGGGGGGATTGCTTACAATTTCTTTCTAGATTTTGCCGTTATTTTCTATATTCATGGACCAGTCGCATGAGGTTTTTTTTATTCAGGTTCCAGTTTAACGAATGTTCCTGAACTTCGCAATTCTTTATTTAAAGTCCTAAATTTCAATACTGCTTTCCTATAAAACAAAAAACAGAATAAATCCCTAAAGTGTTAAGAATGTTTGTGAAAATGGAGTCTAATGTAATAATACAGAGTCGACAATAATACAGAGTCGACAATAATACAGAGTTGACAATAATACAGAGTCGACAATAATACAGAGTCGACAAGTCGACAATAATATAGGGTCGACAATAATACAGACAATAATACAGAGTCGACAATAATACAGAGTCGACAAGTCGACAATAATACAGAGTCAACAAGTCGACAATAATATAAAGTCGACAAGACGACAAAATCACAAAGTCGACAATAAAACAGAGTCGACAATAATGCAAGAGTCGACAATGATACAGAGTAGACAGAACTTCAGCAAAGTCTTTGCTGTTTGTATTCCAATTCAGTAATAACCATGTATTTACACTGCATATATATCATGATTGTGTATGTTGGTGGGTGAACATATTTACATAAGACAAGGCTGTATCTACCGGTACCCGTTCCCAGACAATGCTATATCTACAGGTACATGTACCCGCTATCAGACAGGGCTATATCTACAGGTACATGTACCCGTTATCAGACAGGACTATATCTACAGGTAACCGTTATTAGACAAGGCTATATCTACCGGCGACAATAATACAGAGTGGACAAGTCGACAATAATACATTTTCAGAGTCGACGATAATACAGAGTCGACAAATGGACAGTAATACAGAGTCGACAAGCCTACAATAATACAGAGTCGAAAAATCGACAATAATACAGAGACGACAATAATACAGAGTTGCCCATAATACAGAGTCGACCGAACTTCAGCAAAGTCTTTGCTGTTTGTATTCCAATTCAGTAATAACCATGTATTTACACTGCATATATATCATGATTGTGTATGTTGGTGGGTGAACATATTTACATAAGACAAGGCTGTATCTACCGGTACCCGTTCCCAGACAATGCTATATCTGCAGGTACATGTGCCCGTTATCAGCCATGGCTATATCTACATATACAGAGTCGACAATGATACCGAGTCGACAATAATACATTTTCAGAGTCGACGATAATACAGAGTCGACAAATGGACAGTAATACAGAGTCGACAAATGGACAGTAATACAGAGTCGACAATGATACAGAGTCGACAATGATACAGAGTCGACAGAACTTCAGCAAAGTCTTTGCTGTCTGTATTACAATTCAGNAATACAGAGTCGACAAGCCGACAATAATACAGAGTCGACAATAATACAGAGTCGACAATGATACAGAGTCGACAATAATACAGAGTCGACAGAACTTCAGCAAAGTCTTTGCTGTCTGTATTACAATTCAATAATAACCATGTATTTACACTGCATATATATCATGATTGTGTATGTTGGTGGGTGAACATATTTACATAAGACAAGGCTGTATCTACCGGTACCCGTTATCAGACAGGGCTATATATCTACCGGTACCCGTTATCAGACAGGGCTATATCTAACGGTACCCGTTATCAGACAGGGCTATATCTAACGGTACCCGTTATCAGACAGGGCTATATCTA
>NW_018406858.1:153443-155088 GCF_002113885.1 Mizuhopecten yessoensis
GGCTATATCTACAGGTACCCGTTATCAGCCATGGCTATATCTACAGGTACCCGTTATCAGACAGGGCTATATCTACAGGTACCCGTTATAAGACAAGGCTATATCTACAGGTACCCGTTATCAGCCATGGCTATATCTACAGGTACCCGTTATCAGACAGGGCTATATCTACAGGTACCCGCTATCAGACAGGACTATATCTACAGGTACCCGTTATCAGCCATGGCTATATCTACAGGTACCCGTTATCAGACAGGGCTATATCTACAGGTACCCGTTATCAGACATGGCTATATATACAATTACTGGTACCCGTTATCACACAAGGCTATATCTACAGGTACCCGTTATTTCACAAGGCTAAATCTACAGGTACCCGTTATCAGCCAAGGCTATATCTACAGGTACCCGTTATCAGACATGGCTATATCTACAGGTACCCGTTATCAGACAGGGCTATATCTACAGGTACCCGCTATCAGACAGGACTATATCTACAGGTACCCGTTATCAGACATGGCTATATATACAATTACTGGCACCCGTTATCACACAAGGCTATATCTACAGGTACCCGTTATCTCACAAGGCTATATCTACAGGTACCCGTTATCAGACAATGCTATATCTGCAGGTACCCGTTATCAGACAAGGTTATATCTACGGGTACCCGTTATCAGCCATGGCTATATCTACAGGTACCCGTTATCAGACAAGGTTATATCTACAGGTACCCGTTATCAGCCATGGCTATATCGACAGGTACCCGTTATTAGACAAGGCTATATCTACAGGTACAGGTACCCATTATCAGACAAGGTTATATCCACAGGTACCCGTTATCAGACAGGGCTATATCTACAGGTACCCGTTATCAGACAATGCTATATCTGCAGGTACATGTGCCCGTTATCAGACAGGGCTATATCTACAGGTACCCGCTATCAGACAGGGCTATATCTACAAGTACCCGTTATCAACCAGGACTATATCTACAGGTGACCGTTATTAGACAAGGCTATATCTACAGGTACCCATTATCAGACAAGGTTATATCCACAGGTACCCGTTATCACACACGGCTCTATCTACAGGTACCCGTTATCAGACAAGGCTATATCTACAGGTACCCGTTATTTCACAAGGCTATATCTACAGGTACCCGTTATCAGACAAGGCTATATCTACAGGTACCCGTTATTTCACAAGGCTATATCTACAGGTACCCGTTATCAGCCAGGGCTATATCTACAGGTACCCGTTATCAGCCAGGGCTATATCTACAGGTACCCGTTATCAGCCATGGCTATATCTACAGGTACCCGTTATCAGACAATGCTATATTTACCGTTACCCGTTATCACACAGGGCTATATATATAGGTAAACGTTATCAGACAGGGCTATATATATAGGTACCCGTAATCAGACAGGGCTCTATCTACAGGTACCCGTTATCAGACAGAGCTACATTGTATATCTACAGGTACCCGTTATCACACACGGCTCTATCTACTGGTACCCGTTATCACACACGGCTCTATCTACAGGTACCCGTTATCAGACAATGCTATATCTACAGGTACATGTGCCCGTTATCAGGCAGGGCTCTATCTACAGGTACCCGTTATCACACACGGCTCTAT
>NW_018406858.1:157960-251008 GCF_002113885.1 Mizuhopecten yessoensis
TATCTACAGGTACCCGTTATCACACACGGCTCTATCTACAGGTACCCGTTATCAGACAAGGTTATATCTACAGGGACTAAGCCGTTATCAGACAAGGCCATATCTACAGGTACCCGTTATCAGCCATGGCTTTATCTACAGGTACCCGTTATCAGACAGGGCTATATCTACAGGTACCCGTTATCACACAAGGTCATATCTACAGGTATTAAGCCGTTATCAGACAAGGCCATATCTACAGGTACCCGTTATCAGACAAGGTTATAGCTGCATGTGCCCGTTATCAGCCATGGCTATATCTACCGGTACCCGTTATCAGACAGGGCTATATCTACCGGTACCCGTTATCACACACGACTCTATCTACAGGTACTCGTTATCAGACAAGGTCATATCTACAGGTATTAAGCCGTTATCAGACAAGGCCATATCTACAGGTACCCGTTATCAGACAAGGTTATATCTGCATGTGCCCGTTATCAGCCATGGCTATATCTACCGATACCTGTTATCAGACAGGGCTATATCTACCGGTACCCGTTATTAGACAAGGCTATATCTACAGGTACAGGTACCCGTTATCAGACAAGGCTATTTCTAAAGATACCCGTTATAAGACAAGGCTATATCTACAGGTACCCGTTATCAGACAAGCTCCTGTCTTATATCGACATCAGGCCACCGACCACGCCACAGTGTACAGCTGATGAAGGTGTGAGATAGAGGCCTACTGAAGAACATCTGTGGGAGTTTACAATACAAGTAGGAATTTCATGTCGCAAACGATGCTTAAGTTATTCATGAAATGTACAATGTTATATTTTGACCGCAGAGGAGGTAAATTATCCTTAAGTTATGCGAACAAATGCAATATTTGAGGCCACATTTCGGAAATGGGACGAAAAGTGAAAAGCGAAATGTACATTAAACGGATGATGTTGGACATTTACAGAGTCAGGTGAAGCATCATATTATACAATGTAAATTACTTTTGTTGAAAAGATATTTCAATGCATCTGCTCATATTGTTTACAATAAAGGCACAAATGTCAGATCTTACAAGGCTTTTTTCTTACTGGATGACGCTCGCAGCAGCTGCGTATTGCTCTGGTTCAAGACACGGCAGTGTCAACCCCCCATTAGGGTCGTGGTGACCAACATGTCAACCACCCTGGACGGTTGCCGAGTCATCTCGAGTATAGATTTGTGTGTATCTTGTTCAATCCAGGTTGTACGATATATAGTTTTTACCTTGTATGATAGAGATGGTTATTACGTAGTAGGACAATGTAGTTTACATTGTAAGATTGATATTGTACATTGTAACACTTATGATATACAATGTACGTTGTTTGTTCTATACGTTGTTTGGCTGTGATGTAGCAGGACGAGGAATAGTGATAAAGACAGTGCCGTCGCTGTGGCTCGAACCCGTAACCCTTTCTTCTCCAGCCCGATGCTCTACCGCTGAGCTTAAGGGGGAAAAGCACATATTTTACACTAATCCTCCCTTTTATCAAACATCAGCCAAGGTTCTTTGATTCCCCGCTAAGGGTTCTCCTACCTTGAACGGGGAGGGTCAACGGCACCAGTTTGTAGTAGGAGGAGTGCGAGGAATAGTGATCAGATAGTGCCGTCGCTGAGGCTCGAACCTGCGATCCTTGGCTCTCCAGCCCGATGCTCTACCACTGAGCTAAAGGGAAATTCCTTACAGTTGATGCTTGTAAGGCAACCTAATTAATGCACATATTTTACAGTGATATTGTATATTGGAAGACCGGGATATCTAACATAGCAAGACTTACATTGTACACGGTATGGCTGTCCGTATTACATGACATTTATTTTTTCGTTTTTTTTAAACAGATGTAGTGTCATCAACATAACAATGTACATATCACGTCGTCTGTGCCAGTTATATACGATAGTACAGCAGGCTAGCTTCAGACTGATCCCGAACTGCACGGTCATTGAGCGTGTGTGGGCACATTTCCATAATAATATGGATATGTTATGTATTTACCTTTGTAAATAGTAACCTAAGAAACTGTATTCAGCTACCTGTCACCAAACACATATCGAGTTCTCACTGTTCTACATAAATAAAGATAATTAGTCCCCAGATATACAATATAATTGTATGTACACACTAAACAATACTAGTTTCGGTTCGAGTTTTGATCCCAAACCCGTAGACATTTCATTGAGACATTTCATTATATAGTTCAAAGCATGCCAAGCATCTTCCTATATTCCATCTGTATTAGAGTCACGTATAAAGTCAACAGGGGATATACTGAACAGTGCACCGAAAGGTACCGTGTATAACGGGGATAGTAACAAGTAACATAACCGTCTGATACCGTGTATAACGGGGATAGTAACAAGAAACATAACCGTCTGGTACCGAGTGTAACGGGGATAGTAACAAGTACCATAACCGCCTGGTACCGAGTATAACAGGAATAGTAACAAGTAACATAACCATCTGGTGCCGTGTATAACGGGGATAGTAACAAGTACCATACCCGTCTGGTACCGTGTATAACAGGGATAGTAACAAGTAACATAACCGCCTGGTACCGAGTATAACAGGAATAGTAACAAGTAACATAACCGTCTGGTACCGAGTATAACGGGGATAGTAACAAGTAACATAACCGCCTGGTACCGAGTATAACAGGAATAGTAACAAGTAACATAACCGTCTGGTACCGTGGATAACGGGGATAGTAACAAGTAACATAACCGTCTGGTGCCGTGTATAACAGGGATAGTAACAAGTAACATAACCGCCTGGTACCGAGTATAACAGGAATAGTAACAAGTAACATAACCGTCTGGTACTGAGAATAACGGGGATAGTAACAAGTAACATAACCGTCTGCTACCGAGTATAACGGGGATAGTAACAAGTAACATAACCGTCTGGTACCGCGTATAACAGGGATAGTAACAAGTAACATAACCATCTGGAACCGTGTATAACGGGGATCGTAACAAGTAACATAACCGTCTGGTACCGTGTATAACGGGGATAGTTATAACACAGACCTGGTACCGTGTATAACGAGGATAGTAACAAGTAACATAACACATCCTGTACAGAGTATAACTAGGAAAGTAACAACACAAACCTGGTACCGCGTATAACGGGGATAGTTACAACACAAACCTTGTACCGTGTATAACGGGGATAGTAACAACACAAACCTGGCACCGTGTATAACGGGGATATTAACAACACAAACCTGGCACCGTGTATAACGGGGATAGTTACAACACAAACCTGGTACCGTGTATAACGGGCATAGTAACAACACAAACCTGGTACCGTGTATAACTGGAATAGTAACAACACAAACATGGTATCGTGTATAACGGGGATAGTTATAACACAAACCTGGTACCGTGTATAACGGGGATAGTAACAACAAAAACCTGGTACTGTGTATAACTGGGATAGTAACAACACAAACCTGGTACCGTGTATAACGGGGATAGTTATAACACAAACCTGGTACCGTGTATAACGGGCATAGTAACAACACAAACCTGGTACCGTGTATAACTGGGATAGTAACAACACAAACCTGATACCGTGTATAACGAGGATAGTAACAACACAAACCTGGCACCGTGTATAACGGGGATAGTTACAACACAAACCTGGCACCGTGTATAACGGGTATAGTAACAACACAAACCTGGCACCGTGTATAACGGGGATAGTAACAACACAAACCTGGTACCGTGTATAACGGGGATAGCAACAACACAAACCTGGTACCGTATAAAACGGGGATAGTAACAACACAGAACTGGTACCGTGTATAACGGGGATAGTAACAACACAGAACTGGTACCGTATAAAACGGGGATAGTAACAACACAGAACTGGTACAGTATAAAACGGGGATAGTAACAACACAGAACTAGTATCGTGTAAAATGAGGATAGTTATAACACAGAACTGGTTACGTGTATAATGAATGTAGTAAAAGCACAAAACTGGTACGTTTGGGACTATCAAAGGGGCTAATATAACATACAGCTGATATAGGATTAACTCTCTGTTAAGCTAATTCAAAGCAAATTATTCAGGCTGAACTTAGAAGATGTATATTAAACAATCCATATAAAATATTTTAAGTTGTACACATGTTAAATGTATAGTGAAGTTATATAAGAGTTATTTATCGTGTATGCAATGACAACACTTTGCGGCGTGCTGAGCACTCTGTACTTAGCTGCATTTTCTTAGAAAGAACACTTAACCAATGCAATTCAAAATCAAGTTGTCAACTAGATAAGTGTATTGCTGCTTAAAGTTAAAACTGAAAGAAAAAATCGGAGTTTGTTGAAACAAAAGTGGACGTGGGTTCGTGCTCAAACGCTGAGGTATTGTGTTACTTCTGTAGGAAATCATTGCTTACCTTGACTTCTTTACGTTAATCTGTGCCAACGAAACTTCAGCCTAGAAATCATTGCTTACTTTCACTTATGTTGTAAATCTTTCTAGCTTTGCTTTCCGTATGTTTATAACTTTGACCTCTTTATGAAATCATTACGAACTTTGTTATCTGTCTTAAATTTGATTTTTGTTGGAAACAATTGCAGACTTCAGCTTCTGATCTAGTTGCCAACTTTGACTTCTGTAGGAAACCATTACTACCTTTCCTCCGAATGAAACATAGTTATGTGATTCTGGTTACAGAGTCACATTCATCGTAACACAATTATGTTGAACTTGTTCTATTGTACATTGTACTTGGCAGAGGACGTGTCCGGGTGAACGACCATGAGAAATAAGTATATCTATGACACATGGATTTGACATGAGGGGTTGACGCAGGGCTGGTTGACACGTTTTTTCTCTGGTGAGGAAACTGTGGACAAAGGATTCATTAGGACACACTGTGTTTGTCAACAATGACCGCCTTCCTGTTGCTCCGTTGCCTACGTAACCCCTGTTGATGACACAGTGGCCCCGTCCATCTGACACCGCCCGGGGACCCAGGGCGACGAGTCACTTCACACACACAATAACGGAGAAGTGTAATTGAATTTAAATTTGTACATGATAGTCATTGCATGTATATTGTGACACTCGACTCAGTTTCAATTTACTCAATAATAGAAATACTGTGGCAGCTCACCGTTCTGTGACTAGATATGTAAGTTTCAGATCAGTTTCTTTATTTCCAAGAGCCATCCGACTCATAGGTTGAATATCAAACAATTACATCATATAGTAAATGTACAAGATAGTTTTTTATACAAATTTAAATTGCTCAAGTGGAGAGCGAGCTTACAAAGTACACAAGTAGTTTTCCATATCAGGCATTAATTTAAGTGCGTTTTTAGTCTCGTAACACAATATAAATACTTTCCTAGATTGCATAATTCTTTTACATTAATAGTACTCAATAATTTCGTTAACTTAAAAACATTAGGACTTCTATGATAGAATCGCTTAATATGTTTGCATCTCAGGTCTTGATATAATGGACATTTTAGGATGAAGTGAAATTCATCTTCTATATCACCAGAAGCACAGGGAGTACATGATCTATTCTGTCGAACAACATTGTTCCGTCTATACCTACTTCAACATTTAAATTATGAGACGGCAATCTAAAACTTGTAACAATGCGTTTGTGCTTGGGTTCTATAGATTTACATAAGTAAAATTGAAGACAAACATTATCAACAAGGTGCTGGTAGAAATAACCTTTAGATGACCTTGATAAATTTGCTATAATCTTCCGTCTTTAATTATCTAAAAGTCTTTGTTCTATAGGCCTAATCTTAAAAGCAATATTAACAGGTAAATTGTTTTCGAACATATATTCCAAACCAATACTAGACAACTCATGCTTAATATTAACTATCCAGTCATCATTTACATTAACACATTCATTATAACATGATTTTAATATACAATTGTCACTCTGTTTCATATTAAGTCAGTATCTAAAAATCCTCAATTTTCTTTGTATTATTTGAGGAAATCTACCTAGCTCACAATAAACCAAATCACTGCAAGTGTTTTTCCGAACTCCTAACAACATTTTACAAAAATTGAGATGTACTTTTTCTACATCGGAGTGATTTGTGAAAACCCCAGATCTCGGAAGCATGACACAAAATACTATTCACGTACGAGTCAAAAACAGAGCATCGGGTTACAACATTTAAACAATGATTACGTAATGTTGACATTAAGGAAAACAGAGCTTTTCGTCCTTGATCTGCAACATGTTTTTGTGTTTACAAAATTTACCATTGTAGTTGAAAAGCATGCCTAGATATTTAAATTCATCTACTATCTCTAATTGTTGATCGTTATAACACAACATTTCATTATGTTTAAGTTTCCCGCCATTTCTAAAAACAACTGTTTTAGATTTGTCAGTATAGACTTCTAAGTTCCAATCCTTTGTATAATTATATACATGTAAACAATTCAGCATTGATTGCAATCCTTCAGGTGTTTCGGACATCAAAACCATATTGTCGGCGTACATAAGTAGAAAAATATTAATCAGTTACAGTTCAAGGCTTGGACAATTATTGTTTATAAAATTAATTTCAAAATCATTTACGTACAAAGAAAATAAAAGTGGAGACAGAGCTTCTCCCTGTAAAAGACCGGAATTATTACAGAAGTGCTCACTAAACACTCCATTAAACTTAACACATGACTAACATTACGATATAAAGAAGTCAATATTTGTAGAGGTTTAACTCGGATTCCAACATTTTGATTTACATCAGTATTAACATCTGTAAACAGACTTTTAAAATGTGTGAAAAAATGTTCATTTGTTAAACTTGTCGAAAAGCTGTTCATATTTCTGAATTATTTTTTCGGATTTGACTTTTTAAGTAAATGTAACACATCCCCTTCGTGACGTTTATACTGTCGTTTTATGTGTTGCTGTGCCTTGTAGCCATTCCCGAAGGGACGGACCTGGTCTACCACACTCGGAACTTCTCGGCCGATACGGTCATCTACGTTGGAAGGAACTGGAATCGGGGCGAGGTGTTCCGAATGGGTCCACCAGTCAACCAATCGGCACTACTCCGTCAATAAAGCGTTTCTGTATCTCTGCACCAATATTGTCCTGTCATGGCACCGAACGTATTTCATCATTAATTTTCAGGGTTTAGACTAAAGATCTAGATGTAGTGCTTAAGGAATCTCTGAGTTTGTAATTACAAAATAAATTATTTACAGAGGTGCAATTTATAAGACTCAAAAAAAAACCGAGGTGGAGGTCGGTTTACCAGACATGTCAAATACAGATTACTTTCAGTTAGACATTATAGAAAGATGTTGAATATTTTGTAACAAAGATTTGGTGTTTGGTTGAGATTGAAGGGTTTATATCAAAGACTTGGAATTGGAAGATAAGGAATAATACTTGATAGTTAGTAACAAGGGTTGGTAAAATTGTAATGTAGCAATATATAACAACACGACCAAGCAGAGATGAGAAGGCGATGGTCAGACAGACAGGAGATGGTCAGAAACAATGTACATAGGTAGAAAGGTTTGTGATAACTGAAATGGGAACTGCAAGGACGGAAGTTTGGCAAAATTACATCGTGCTTGGTAAAAGTAAAAAGTTGACAACAAGACATGGGTTGAGGTGGGAGGTTGGGAAAAAAGACATGGAACAAACGATCTTCACTTAGATTCAAAATAACTTTTGCGAAAGCATGACTTGCAAAGGTCCTGCTCCATTTTGAATGCATAATATATCCCATAATGTATCCCATAAATATCCCATAATATATCCCATAAATATCCCATAATACATCCCTTGTGCGGGCTATCAATCGAACATGCTTGGCGCGCTAAATTCAAGTTCTGTATATGTTCAACTTCATCTTTTTACACATTTGAAAAACAAACAAAAATATTGTGGAATGTCCACACATTGCCACTAGCGGAGGCAACACGGGCCAACACTGATATTAAAATAATGATGTTGCATTGTTAATGGTAATAAATAAAGTGTTTCTTCAATAAATTGAACATTTTTGTCCTTCGCATGTGCCAGTGATTACATTACAATGCATAAACATTGACAGATAACACAGACAGACCCGGTCGTGTCATTATTTACTAGCACTGATCTGGACATGGTACGATGGCGACATGCATTAGGCCAATATCTAACGTCATGGAGTATGTAAAATCGTGGCTTTCCGTGACACGAGTCAAATATATTATGCATCAAGTGTGTAATACCCGTATACACCCAGAACAGTGGAGTACCCCAAGGTATGTTGTGTATGACCCAGAATGGACGCTAAGTTATTTGCCGGCATGTGTTACATGTGACCCTTGACCTCCATCAAAGCCTCGACTGGACCTGGTGGAGACTGGGACGTGTCTACGTATATAATTGTCACACCTCCTGGACGCCACAGCCTTCTTCAGCACATATTACTTCTGCTATTGTAAAAAAATGTACATTGGTTGTTCCCATTAGTTTCCACATTTATCATTTCAATCGAAATATATACAGTTTTCTAAGAGCGTGTATAAATTAAACATCTTAGCATTTATTAAGATAATTAACTATCAGTATTACAATGTATTTACATGATTTGGTCGAGTTAGCCACCACAGGAATAGACATCATATACGTAATGTTATACGTCGCTGACCAATTCTTGTAAACCAGTTTGATTGTGGTCGATTCATCCGAGGTCACTGTAGATGATTTCAAACACTGGTGGCGTATTTGCGGAAGTAACTATCACGCCTCTATTTCAAAAGAGTTATTATCTTTGTTTGAAGTTACGGTTGTATCAGTATAATACTAATTAAAATTAAAATTGTTGTTTCAGTAGACTTGACCGAATTGGTTCGCGGTCTATTGTCACACAAACGGTGTTCCATTCAGTTATATTAATGGTGTTTTCACTGTCCTTGCTGTTTGTAGATAATCTAATGGAATGTGATGTTAATGTTAAGTGATCGGATTTATCCAAATACGTCGATCCCCAGTACGCCAATACAGTTCTCACCAAATCTAGTGTTACTGGATTATGTCCCTTAATCGCCCGAGGAAAGTTGTTTTCTTCCCTATCACAATTTCTGTAATGGGCTCTTGTTTAATCTCCGACCAGAAGTGGGCACAGGTGTGAGGTCTGGATACACCCCTCCCCTGGCCGAGACATGTTTGATCTAGATTACAGGTATCAATGGGTCTGTATTCCACGGCGTAATCATTGCCAGTGTGAGGCGGGAATTAGCCTACTAGCTAATTATGCTCATGAATGGAAAAGTAAATGAATTCAACACCTACCCGTGTAACGGAATCCGGCCGGTAAGTTAATTACGCAACGTAAACCCCTATGGTGACACCTGGGAAGGGTAAGCGGACGTGAAGAAACACCTCCAGGCTTAACCTTTCTAATGATCAATTTATCGATTTCCCATCGTTATCGACAGGTATCTGAGGGACGAGATCCGCTGGAGTGGCTATATCGATGTCTACAGCAGTTTAAACATGTATCCACTCGAGGAGGTGCTAATATTTGTTTACCTGGACACATTTATCACCCAAATACTTACCTTGGTGTGAAAACCATTGAAATAAATGTAACTTTATCATTACGAATAAACAGAAGCTATACAAGGAAATGTGTAAGACAATCACCTGACAGCTGTATACAGGGTACAGTATGGGACAATTCCCTGACAGTTCTACAGGAGAAAGTATGGGACAATTCCCTGACAGCTGTATACAGGGGACAGTATGGGACAATTCCCTGATAGCTGTATACAGGGGAAAGTATGGGACAATTCCCTGACAGTTCTACAGGAGAAAGTATGGTACAATTCCCTGTAAGATCTACAGGAGAAAGTATAGGACAATTCCCTGACAGTTCTTCAGGAGAGAGTAAGGGACATTTCCCTGACAGTTCTACAGGAGAAAGTATGGGACAATTCCCTGACAGTTCTACAGAAGAACGTATGGGACAATTCCCTGACAGTTCTACAGGAGAAAGTATGGGACAATTCCCTGACAGTTCTACAGGAGAGAGTGTGAGACATTTTTCTGACAGTTCTACAGGAGAAAGTATGGGACAATTCCCTGACAGTTCTACAGGAGAGAGTATGAGACAATTCCCTGACAGTTCTACAGCAGAAAGAATGAGACAATTCCCTGACAGTTCTACAGGAGAAAGTATGAGACAATTCTCTGACAGGTCTACAGGAGAAAGTATGAGACCATTCCCTGACAGTTCTATAGGAGAAAGTATGGGACAATTCACTGACAGTTCTATAAGAGAGAGTATGAGACAATCCCTGACAGTTCTACAGGAGAAAGCATGGGACAATTCCCTGACAGTTCTACAAGAGAGAGTATGGGACAATTCCCTGACAGTTCTACAGGAGAAAGTATGAGACAATTCCCCGTCAAAACTATATAAAGTAGAATATTTAGGACGATTCATTGACAACTATATACTGTAGAATATAAATATATTAGACAATTTTCTGACAATTCTATACAGTAAAATATTTAAGACGATTCCTTGACAACTATAAACTGTAAAATATATAAGACAATCCCCTGACAATTCTATACAGTAAAATATTTAAGACGATTCCTTGACAATTCTATACAGTAAAATATTTAAGACGATTCCTTGACAACTATAAACTGTAAAATATATAAGACGATTCCTTGACAACTATAAACTGTAAAATATATAAGACGATTCCTTGGCAACTATAAACTGTAAAATATATAAGACGATTCCTTGGCAACTATAAACTGTAAAATATATAAGACGATTCCTTGACAACTATAATCTGTAAAATATATAAGACAATCCCCTGACAATTCTATACAGTAGAATATATAACACAATTCCCTGACAATACCATATACTGTAGAATATATAAGACAATTCCCTGACAATACTATACACTGTGAAATATATAAGACTATTCCCCGACAACTATATACTGTAAAATATATAAGACAGTTCCCTGACAATAATATATACAGTAGAATATATAAGACAATTCCCCGACATATATACTGTAAAATATATAAGACATTCCCTGACAATACTAAATGCTGTAAACTATATAACACAATTCCCCGACAACTATACACTGTAGAATATATAAGACAATTTCCTGAGAGCTACATGTATATACAGTAGAATATATAAGACAATTCTCCGACAATACTATATACAGTAGAATATATAACACAATTCCCTGACAATACCATATACTGTATAATATATAAGACAATTCCCTGACAATACTATACACTGTAGAATATATAAGACAATTTCCTGAGAGCTACATGTATATACAGTAGAATATATAAGACAATTCTCCGACAATACTATATACTGTAGAGTATATAAGACAATTCCTTGACAATACTATATACTGTAGAATATATAAGACAATTCCCTGACAATACTATATACTGTAGAATATATAGGACAATTCCCTGACAATACTATATACTGTATAATATATAAGACAATTCCCTGACAATACTATAAACTGTAGAATATATAAGACAATTCCCTGACAATACTATATACTGTAGAATATATAAAACAATTTCGTGACAATACTATATACTGTAGATTATATAAGACAACTCCCCGACAATACTATATACTGTAGAATATATAAGACAATTCCCTGACAATACTATACACTGTAGAATACATGTATATTAGATAATTCCCCGACAATACTTTACACTGTAGAATACATGTATATTAGACAGTTCCCCGACAATACTATACACTGTAGAATACATGTATATTAGACAATTCCCCGACAATACTATACACTGTAGAATACATGTATATTAGATAATTCCCTGACAATGCTATATACTGTAGATTATATAAGACATTCCCTGACAATACTATATACTGTAGATTATATAAGATAATTCCCTGACAATACTTTATACAATAGATTATATAAGATAATTTCCTGACAATACTATATACTGTAGATTATATAAGACATTCCCTGACAAAACTATATACTGTAGATTATATAAGATAATTCCTTGACAATACTATATACTGTAGAATATATAAGACAATTCCGTGACAATACTATATACTGTAGAATATATAAGACAATTCCCTGACAATACTATATACTGTAAAATATATAAGAAAATTCCCTGACAATACTATATACTGTAGATTATATAAGACAATTCCCTGACAATACTATATACAATAGAATGTATAAGACAGGTCCCTGACAATACTATATACTGTAAAATATATAAGACAATTCCCCGACAACTCTGTCCCTGCTCGCTTTTACGTTCCACTAACTCTGTACGTTTCGTTTCTTTTATAATGTAAAGGACATGCTTTGTCATCATACACCCACATATGGATATAAATTTACAATTTTCTGAATGTAAGATGAATATGTGATATACATTCCCCGTCACTAAATTGAAATTCCCAAGGGCGTCCCCGCGCTGCCATGACAGTCACAAAGCGGAGGACTCTGCATAGTGCTCTCCCTGCCTGCCCCCAATCTTTTACTACACACCAAATTTTCCCCATCGCTGCCCCCTTTATAGGTCTACTGATGTATCTGTCAACAAGAAGCTCACCCTACCCCAAACCAAACCTCCCCAAAACCAAACCTCCCCATGGATGCAATGTACCTCTTCTTCAAATATATATAAAGGCCATTTTTCAATTAATGTTGGACATTTAATTAGCATACCATAACATCACGAGACAATAATTTAATTGTGGATAATTTACCCTGTCATGTTTGTTTATTGTTCAGATCCATATTGATTTCAGAAATTGAATCATGCTTTGTATTTGTGTTTGTGTAATACGCTAAACTTGTAAACACCCCATAAACAGTATTTGATTACTATACCTCAATCGAATGAATACAATTTAGTAAAAAAAAAACCACCGAAATAACTGGAGATATATTTCCACATTAAATAAAACTGAAATTAGAAAAAATATGAAATCTCCATTGAGACTGCACGAAGCATGTAATACGGACATTTCAGCACTTGTGTTGTAATGAATACTGCGTGATTCTGCCAAAACGTCATAACCGAGNGGGGGTCAGTAGTGTGATCCACACACACTGCCTTGTAGAGTAGGTAGCGGGGTAAGTGACCCCACATTTTTGCCGATATTCGATATGGATCTTGCGGTATTGATTCAGGTGGCTTATAAGTCTGCACTTTGTCACACGGGAGATACACGTGACAGGAGTACTACAGACAGCAGGTAATATGTATTTTATTATTTTTAGACGGGAGAAAAAGAAAAAAAATCAAACGAATAACTTACATTCTTGTATGAGAAGAATATGTAAACACATGAAGATATGTAATTACGCTATTATTAATGGGTATTACTATTGATGTAAATGAACAATGTCTACCTTGACACCATTGTTCTATATCTATAAAGAAATAACTGTTCGTTTAGAATGATTTTAATTGTAACACTGCTAATAATACTGTGAGCCTGGAGAGTGTGGGCCGGGCATAGCGGGTACACTGCCTGTGAGCGCAGCTTTGAGGTTGCGAACCCCTTTGATTGGCAGGGTGGGCGGGGCCAGATAACAAGAGAGGGTTTACGTTCACAGGTCTAGAAAGCGACCAAAGCTATATGGCGTATAATCCAATTCGTGGTCTAATTGCCCTGCGCAGTGCCGCTTGATAGAGTGTTTCATGACTTTCACATCCACGGTGTTGGGAATCTGACATGGAATCGTATGTAGCAGACCGGTCTTAGACGGTTACTATTGGTACAAGGTGAGAGGCCCTCCCCAGTCATCAGCTTTGTAGCCACGGAATATATACTCTGTCAGGGAGTGCAAAGTTAGCTCTACCAGCTTACACGGTATTTTACTAATTACATCAGTGTGAGTTATCAAACAAACTCGTGGAATCAACAGATATAGTATCGATAACGTGGATCGTATAATTGTGGATTTCTCGGACACGGAATCATGACTCTGGGTATCGCGGGATCCCTTCCGCACGTGGCGGGAGTATGAGAAGGTACCGACTGGTCAGTAGTCTGAAATTGGGATGTAACAGGGTAGCCCGTGTCGGGTACTGTGGACCACCACCTCTCAACATGTGTAACTGGGGGTAGCTTCCCTACAGCCATAGAGTAGTAATACCTTTACTTTATCGAAAAGTCGTATTTAACAGATATAGTTATGCTACCTCCAGAGAGCGATTGTGATTGGTAAATATCTATAAATTGTGATTGGTAAATATCTATATATTTATATATATGGAATCTAGTTTGGAATGAAAACCGAAAAGACTAAACTATCGTTAAAAATGTATAGATTAACTTTACTATTGAGTTTTCTAAGTTCCCATTTTATAATGGCCTCTCCCTCCTATTTGAACATGTTCCAACAACCTGCCAATACGGACCCCTGTTACGACGATCGCGGGGAACCCACCCGGTGTGTACCCGACTTCGTCAACGCGGCGTTCGCGAAGGAGGTTTACGCTTCAAGCACGTGCGGGGCCCCTGCAAGTCAGTACTGTAAGTCAACTCTTGGCAAAGACAATGGGATCATTCGGAACTGTTTTATATGTGATGCCAACCATCCAAAGAGGCAGCACCCTGCGTCCTATCTAACTGATCTGAATAATCCCAACAATGTAACGTGCTGGATGTCTGATACGTATGTCCAGTATCCTCAAAATGTCACCCTCAAATTATCTTTAAACAAAAAATATGAAATGACATATATAAGTTTACAGTTTTGTTCAGCAAGGCCTGCATCGATGGCCATTCATAAAAGTATGGATTACGGCAGTACGTGGGTACCATTCCAATATTATTCAAACGCATGTAAAAAGATGTATTCCAAATCTCCTCGAGCTGTCATAACCAAGGCTAATGAACAGGACGCCCTGTGTACAGAAGCATACAGTAATATCGAACCCCTGTCCGGGGCCAGAGTAGCCTTCAGCACCCTGGAGGGTCGACCATCCGCCTATGATTTCGACAACAGCCCTATCCTACAAGACTGGGTGACAGCCACTGACATCATGGTCGTCTTCAGTAAACTTAATACATTCGGGGATGAGAGTTCGAATGACGAGGCTGCGAGGAAGAGCTACTATTACGCCCTGTCAGACTTCGCGGTCGGAGGAAGGTGTAAGTGCAACGGACATGCCTCCAAATGCATCGAAAACCGAGAGGGTCGTCTAGAGTGTGATTGTAAGCACAACACGGCAGGATACGACTGCGAAAAATGTAAGGCGTTCCACTCCGACCGTCCGTGGGCTCGGGCCAACAACAAGGATGCTAACGAATGTGTGGGTAAGTGTACATTTATTATATGTGTAACATTCTTCTTCTTCATCGTCAGATGATTTTACATTTAAACATACATGTTTAGATCAAAGGTAAAATCATTGATAATAAAATTAGATCAAAATCTTAAATATCATTTATTTAATCCTATATTGAACAATATAAAATAGGTCCTGTTGTATTAATTCCGATGTGAATATGTTTCAAAGTTTTTTAAAGCTAACAAATGAAATAAAAATATCTATACGTAAAACTATTTAAGTTAATATGTGGTGTTCTTAAAAATACTTCGCATGGCTCAGGTTAGGATAGAAATTAGACATTTTGTGGAGAAGACTGAAAAATAGAAATATCTTAATAACTTCACAGTTGTAACAAACTTTAAAATAGCTCGTAATGTTTTTGGTCCTATTTAAATATTTGAGAATTGAAGAGAACAGATCTTCTTTGATTTGGTCCAATATTTTGTTTGATTAGGCGGTGATTATTTACACTGTAGTAGTTAAAATTAAATTCTACCGAACAAAAGATTACCAAATGTAGGAATGGGCATTTTTCTTCGGAATGACACATCATTTCGGAAAATCGTGCAAATAGTGCCCCCGGCACGTGTCGTTCTGACCCGATGGGGCGTCCAAATAGCAGTTCCACTCGTCCAAAGGAACCCCTGCACTGAACCGATTTAGATTTTAATGAAAATAGATACGGATTTTTTACATGTAACATTTTGTGTTGATTCAAATTTAGTGGCCCCATCTTCCGTCGTAATCTTCTCAGTAGAGGTTTAAGTACTTTAACTACAGGAAGGGACAAAAAATTCAGTAAAATGAGTGTTTGATAAATATCGTTTTGAGATTAGCGGTGAGTAAAAATGTGTCGGATGCATTGTAAAATAAATAACCTTATCGTCGTGTGGTTTTTGACGTGTTACTTGTATTTTGTGTTTTGTCCTGATGACCGCCTGCTAGGTACACTTGTTAAAATGTCCCGATGGATTTTTAATGTCAACTTACATAAACGAAAGGGTAAGATATTTTCTTAATTCAGCAAAATATTTCCTTTAAATTTCATCTAAATTTCATATCACACAGTCCTATACATAGTTTTAAGATATTTATTTCCTGGTGATAATGAATAAATAAATGTTGGATATTTCAGTTTTAAGATATATGTCATTTATGATTTTACGTCCGAACCTGAGACTTTGGCTGATGATATCACGAAGCCGTCAATTCTCATCCTCGTTCGTCGGGCAGAGTGGAATTTTTACACACACTATCATACATTTCTCAAACCAATTTAGATTTATTTATTACAGTTTTAGAAAAAATATATACATGGTAGGCGACCTTTTGAATTTTCATTACTCTCTAGATGTCTATAAAAAAAGCGGCGTTTTGGGGTGTTTTGTATATTTTAAAATAGACAATACGATACTGGTCTATAGAATGACACATGTTTGTGCACTATTAACGGAGTATTGAGAAGTAGTTAGTGTGTACATGATTCTGTGTGTACTGTTACGCTGATAAATGTGCCACGAACGTTAACTTCGGTCAGTGATGAAGGTTTCCAATTAACTGTAAGAATTTCCGTTGCCTGACTGACAGCCATTTGAGCGTTTCGCTGACTCACAGAGTCTGATACCCGACCGTGTCCCCGATACCTAACAATAGACAGTACACTTCCCAAATACCTCTACAGACCATCACGCTAATCAGTATTAAATTTAAAAAAATGTATTGTTTTCACCAACGTTAAACATATTACTACAAAGAAAAGAAGTTGAGCAGATCACAATTAAAAGATATGTAATTTGTTTGAATTTTAATATTGTACATCCTAACAAATTCATGATTAAGCAGTTATTTTAATTGTCATTAATCCCGTCTGCCAACTACATCGGGTCATTTTGTTTACACGGTATTGTTTATTAAAATGTCATACGATGGAACACGACTTAGTAGGAGTAATCCGCCATTGTTCCCTCTCTTAAAGCAGTGTCCCCTAACAGGTTTTCACACCTAATGTGTTTCCGGTAATAGGGTTAGCTCCCAGGTGTCAGCGCTGTCTGTAATCCCAGATTAGGCTGGACTACGACATTAGCAGATCTATGTACCTGTTGGAATGGTAATGACCTGCCGACACTGAGCTAAGTCCGTCATCACATTCCGTACCCACACACCTCTACTTGTAAAACGCCTCTCATTCAATTGTCAACACACACGTTTTCTTCAAATAGTTCAAATAAAAAAATCTTTCTTCAGATTTATCTCACAGAAAGGAATTATTGAATATTTCTCGGGAAGTCAAACGTTATTTACTTCTAAGGAAAGCTACTGACAAATTCTCACTCCTATATATACATTTTTTATTGTGTGACGATATATTGTGACGGCTTATCAGAATTAAAATCAGAGATGACATGATTTCAGCGTCGTCCAACACACTTGAGGTGGATGGGACGCTGACAGATAGAAACACAGATATGTAATGAATAGGTGACAAAGGAGCAGGTCCTTTGAAGTTAATTGTATGACTATGATAGTCATATTTCAGCAACCAATAAATCTTTTAAATTTCCATTTTAATATATTAAATATAAACTAGGAATAAAATTTGAATATGATTTCCCATGATTAGGGTCCGGTGTAAGAGCGAGTGCGTCTATAGAATGACAGTGCTGTACATGAGAGTAACAATGATCACAGTTTAATTTATTTTCAAGCTTTGTCCAAGTTATTTTCGTTATGTATTTTATTCTGGAAATATATGTCATAATTACATTCGCATAACTTATAATAATTGATTTATACCATTTAAAATATTTTCTTTGATATAAATAGCCTTTGTATCTCACTTTCTGTAATATTTGTAAAGTTGCCATAATGTGAATATGATATGACTATCGGCCAATCCTGTGATGTTAAACCTGGGAGAAAAGCTCAGACATCTCTGCAGGTGTAGGCGTTCAAAATGTATCGTTATTCGTGGGTTTTGAAGAGGCAATCAACACGGAAAGTGAACATCTGTCCGTGATTACCCGGGGTAACACGACAGCGCACCTCCGTGAATCTGTCTGCGAGAACCCTCTGTAACACGGCTACGCCTCTTCCGTGAATATATACCTGCGATACCCTGGGGTAACACGGCAGTCAGTGGCCCCTCCGTGAATATCTGTCTGTGATAACCCGAGGTAACATGACAGTGTCCCTTCCGTAAATAACTTTTCGTGATGACCCAGGCTAACACGACAGCGCTCCCTCCGTGAATATTTATACATGATAACCCATCCGAACACGACAGTGCCCTCCCCCCCCCCCTGAATATTTTCCCGTGATAACCCAGGCTAACACGACAGCGCCCCCTCCGTGACTATTTATCCGTGATAACTCATGTTAACACGACAGCGCCCCCTCCGTGAATATTTATCCGTGATAACCCATGTTAACACGACAGCGCGCCCTTCGTGAACGTCTATCCTTGATAACCCAGGCTTACACGACAGCGCTCCCTCCGTGAACATCTATCCTTGATAACACAGGCTTACAAGACAGCGCCCCTTCCTTGAATGTTTACCCGTGATATCCCAGGCTAACACGTAAGCGCCCCTTCCTTGAATGTTTATCCCTGATAACCCAGGCTAACACGACAGCGCCCCCTCCGTGAATATTTATCCGTGATAACCCATGCTAACACGACAGCGCCCCCTCCGTGAATATTTATCCCTGATAACCCATGTTAACACGACAGCGCCCCCTCCGTGAACATGTAACCTTGATAACCCAGGCTAACACGACAGCGCCCCTTCCCTTGAATGTTTATCCGTGATAACCCAGGCTTACACGACAGCTCTCCCTCCGTGAACATCTATCCTTGATAACCCAGGCTAACACGACAGCGCCCCTTCCCTTGAATGTTTATCCGTGATAACCCAGGCTAACACGACAGCGCCCCCGCCGTGGTACCTTCCCGTGCCACCATCTTGTACTTGTGAGCACCACCTCTTGATTCATTCTTGTCCTGATATCGGATAAGAAAGTTTGTATTTACAGTTGCAATATGTTATTACAGTGTGAGTAACATGCTTTGATGCCAAACAAATGAAAAGCTCTTTTCGATGTGAAGTTGGTTTATAATAATAGTTTAAGATTTTCTCGCCACCTGTAAAAACTATACTTAAAAATGTAATGACATTGAAGATGAGAACACGAGTGTCTGATCTTGGCATCCCTTAATTGTCACAAGTTGAAAATAACATAAGGTAACAGCTCTCTATCAACTGATGAAGGGTAGTCGAGCCATATTACGATTGTAGCGCCATCAAATCACATAATATCTACAGAGCGGTTCACCCAGTGTATTAAAATAATGAATGAGAAAAGGCGATGTTTAACAGTGTATTGAAATCAATGTTTTCAATCACTTATATTAATTTATAAGTGAAATAACCGATTTTTTTTAAATCACATATATTAATAGGCAATGAAACCAATGTATTAAATCACTTATATTAAAGGGCAATGCAACTAATGTATTAAACAACTTATATTGATAGTGCGATGCAACTAATGTATTAAACAACTTATATTGATAGTGCGATGCAACCAATGTATTAAATCACTTATATTGATAGTGCGATGTAACCAATGTATTAAATCACTTACATGTATATTGATAGTGCGATGCAACCAATGTATTAAATCACTTACATGTATATTGATAGTGCGATGCAACCAAGCTTTTCCCTCACTTCTGTTAATCAGTGCTGTACTAATTTTCTTATAAATCACCCTTTACCAGGTTAATTCATCGTGTTTTAGTAAAAAGGAAATAATCCCATCAACACCGTGTTTTAATATGAGTTTTTCTAGCAATGATAACACACATAAAACTTTGAATGAATTGTTACTCATATTTAATTGATCATGTTTAGGTTTAATATTTCAGTCGTGTAGTATTTCACCAAAGGAACGTTCGGTCTCTATTTCGTGTAACAGATGGTCACGGTGTTTCGTAATGCTGCTCTGTAAATGACAATTATATATATGGCGACCAACGCCATCATCCGTTACTACATCAGTTCTTTATGTATTATATATTATTCAATAGATATGTAAACCGGTTAACACTGCTGATGTCTTAACGTATTACTCAGTAGTCATTTAATAGAAAGTGTGGAAAAATAGGGAGATTAATTGTAACTTATATACCAAACTATATAAACCAATTACATACTTTTTAATTGATGCAATATTTTGACATGTTTTCGTTATTATCCCCGCCGTTATCAGATATCACAGCGGTTCGATTAGGCCCTCTATGTGGTGTCAGATATTATCATCTTCTTCACCGACTTTCTGTCAAGATTCATTCCCGCGGTTAAATATTCTGTAACCAACATTTCTTGTGTTCGTTTTACAAGGTTTTATCTGTAGAAGTAGCCGCCATCAATACAACATTGCACAGTAGAGGAGCACAACTTTAACATAAGTATCATCCCTGATCATGTTTATTGTTAATGCCGAGCCAAAACGGGACTTTCATGAACACCACTGGGTTTGAAATACATTGATATAACGGATTCTCTGTAAGACAAAAAACACCTGGGAGTAAGGCACAAGTGAGGGTAGTTATAAAGAATTATATCGCACGAGTGAAATAATTTATATATAACATTAAACAGGAAAATTAAATGTAAACTGTATTACAGTTTTGTGATTCAATGAAACTGATCTGTAGTTGACAAATACATGTATATTTAAATATGACAATGTCTACGAACCACCTGTTGATAACAAAACTGTTCATTTTTGACAATGTCCTGTTTACCCTGTGTGTGTTATTGCTGCGTGGTTCTGTGCGATACACGTAGTAATACACTTGGTCAAAGAAGTGCAATTGCTTCGAAATTTGCGTCCGTTAAATGAATAGAAGAAATTTGTAGTCAACGTTTTATGTTTTCTAATGTGATTTTGTTATCTGCGATTTTTAATTTATTGTTTGACTATATAAAATAATGTTTACATTTTCCTCCTGTGAAAAATATCGTTTCAATGCCTCGCACTGTAATGCTTACTTTACTCCAACCTGTAGCTTTCAACAAATGTATGAAATATACTTATTAAAGTGAATTATTTACAGTTAAATAGTATTACCTCGGCAAAACCGACAAGTTCGTTTTAAAATGTAAATGACCTTGTATCTAAGATTAAATATGAAATAAAGCACAATGATGTAAATGGCACGAAGTAATTACAACAGTATAATATAGATATTATTCTATTATGTGGTACGGAAAGAGATGACTATTCCCCAGTTCCTGATATCTCCTTTAGCTTGTCTTGATGGTTCATGTTGCCCTCATTTTTGTTTTGGCGTCTTCTCGGTTCCTGATTTTACTGTCTCGTCGTTGGGTTCTATATTTTTATTTTTTCTGACTTACCTTAGAATGTTTTTAATTTTTGTTATTGGTGAAATACACCTACTGCAACCTTCTTCGTTTGTTAGAGACGACTTATGCAGAAAACCCCTGCCAATTAAGAAATTTTCTTTGACGCCCTTTATTGGGGACACGAAAACGACCAAAGTAAGTCAGCAACACCCTTTGTAACATTTGAGATATTTTTGTTCTCTCTTTTTTTTTTTAGCAATACATGCGTTTAGCCTTGTTGTTAAGCGTTCTTCCAAACTAAAAACGGCTATGTGGAATGTTCCGTCTCATGTCCGAGACAAGTCATAGTCGTTTCGAATTAGCACGTATTACCATTTGATTGACGATCAGCTTTACATAGGTGGCGGTTTGCCCGTCGTCAGTATAAGTTGTCGAGTGAAGTGTCATGCTACTGTGCCATGCTATTTGAGGGAAATAACATTTAAAAGTGGCCTTTGAGTGGTTCCATCATACAGGAACACGGTCTAGATACAACATTATCTGTACCACAAACAAACAAAGCGTTATACATGTACAACAAACTTATTTAATTACTAGATATTCGGGTTTTCGGTGATGTGCAGTACGCATGCATGATGTTACACTTTTATGTTCTCAGTTACTCTTTCAATAAATTGATTGCATTGCCTTTGCCATATTGTTTTGATGTGTGCCTTTGTTCCTGTTGTTCGGATACATGCCTCTGTCTACACAAACGCATGTTAGTTTGTTTTATTTCTAGAATACATATACCGTGCTTCTTGAAGAAAGAACAGACATGAAACATATGGATATCATGTCAATGATACTCGAGTGTCGATATTAATATGGATTGGAAAGGTATTCGGACAGATATCATTGCAAGGCTTACAACTGTACTTGAATTCCTGAACATCATGACAATCTCTGTCATTGATAGAAGGTATTGAACCCCTCATGTGTCTTACAACGGGTTATTGTCTAATTTTCCCACTTTGGCCTCTCGAGATCTGCCATGTTAGCATGTATGAGAAGTGGTACCCTCTCTAAGTTGATGGTCCCTTGCCTTGTCTGGTGACCCCCTCCCGTTTCCCTGTGGTGCTCTCCGTGATAAGACACTGCCGACGAAGGAACCACATCCTGTGGTCTAAGTATCCTGGACTCCGGACCTGTCCATAAATCATTCTGAAAATCTACAAAATAATATAAGTAGGATCTCCTGACATGAGAAACATGTCTAGGATAAACCAGCCCAGCCTGGCCGCCACTGTCAGGTGGAGACGTGATAATACGCTCAGTTCAATCTGACTTTCGCTGTTTGATCAGGTTCTATGAGAATATCATACCAGATGACAAGGATTTGCAAAAATAACCTGACCCGCTTGTTTAAGTCTCATCGGCTTACTGTGTGTTAGGAAGCATTACTCGCCGTCAATACTTGGTTATTACTTCGCCCGTCTGCATGTTGGAATCCACAGATCATGTCAGCCAATGTATAAAGGTTGTAATTTATCAAAGGGTACAATGTAAATAATTCCGATGCAATGTAGGTAACAGGTTACAACTAGCTATTGTTTGCTTATATTTAAACGTGCTCCACATTTCCAATCAGTCATTTGCACTCAAAGTAACCGAGCGTTTTTAATTAAACAAAATATTTGAAAATACATTTACAATTCGTATGAGTCATGATAAAATTATTCTCGGAATGTATGAGAAAGTGTCACTATATGTGACCCGGGTCATCGTTATATGTTTTTGGACTAGCTCACAGAAACGTTGGTTTCCGAGTACCCTGCCCGGGAAGTGGCTCTGATAAGCAGGTGCGAGGGGGTGTACCTATGTAGTACTTGTACGTGACAAATGTAGAGGGACACCAATACTTTCAGAGTGTGAAAAAAATACTATTGAAATTATAGCACTTGGTATCTGTCGGAACCAACCAGTCCCGGACAGGCGAGGGGCGAAGTGGAGCTTAGGCAAATATTGAACTTGTGTCGATATGTTGATAACAAGCTGACTGTCGAGGCAGATACTCTTTTCATCAAGAGTGATGTTTAAATTAAATTTGAGGATAGACGATTGATTCTTTATCAATTCGCCACTGATTTCCGTCAGCTTTGCTATCATTGTGTCACATGTACAGTATAATTGCGGTAGACTAGGAGTATATCAACAACAGTCGGTCGCTGTGACTGAGGATATTACCCCCACATAGTCTTCCCCACCTATCTTACAAGTCACTAACGAGCCTCTCGCCACTCAGCCGAGCTTCTCGTCACTTCTACTATTTACATATGTATTCAGAGTTTATAATTAGTTCATGTTAAACGGTCATTAAACTAAATATCATCAATGCACGGAAATTCCCGTCGTATGACACACGGTACAGTAACACACGTATTGGACCACCCTGGTGTTGATCGGCTATACGACAAGGCTAACTAAGGTATACCCATTCTTAATTTACCCTCAAGTGCAATCCCTCACTAATGTCCAAATTAACACTCGAGAAAAGATGGTCGAACACCCAACCTCAAGGTAGAAGGAATTAGTATCGTAATACGATGTAACCATTATTTTAGTACAGTAGATATCGTAGATCTATTGAAATACAGATTATCCTAGAATGTATGGTTGGTGAAATTATCGTGTTTATCTCAATCGGGTTAGTTAATATCTTCACAATTTGAAAATTATCTAATGAGAGTTAGATAAACATAAAAAAAATCTGCTTCTACAAGAACGTCTATGAACATGTCAGAAAGGTAACATTTTTATCCAGACAGTTTTGATTCATTTTGAGCATAACGTCGTCAAAAATAGAATTCATTTTTTACCGATGAATCTGCTTGCAGTCTTTAAATTAAACAAAGTATAGAGCAGACATGTTCATTATTCGAAGTGATATTTAATACACATGTTGTGAGTGGTTAAATATGGTCACGATATGGAAAAGATGATATAAAATACTTTTAAATATTGTACTTAACATAAAAATGTATATTTTTTTTGTAAAATTTGAACAACATGTCCAATTTTGCTGTTTTTCAACATAGTTTGAGATGCGATACCTCAAAATGTTTTCAAAATACTTTGACAAAATTTGACACGAGCTCTTTGTAATAAATGTTGGATTGGACAAAACGATGTACATATAGAAAAATACCTATATCGAACAGTTATTTGGTAATCTATCACATTCTCATGGAATTGTTCCAATCATTTTTTCTTAATACTACGTAGAATAAACTGCATGTTCGGTGGTAGGAATGGTTAGGAGCTGATATTTATGTGCGTTATACGGTAACTATATATTAATATATATTAAATGTATGAGTATTGAGGTAGGACATTGCACTCTAAATATGCTAATATACCATTTACGGATGGTATGAGTAATGGGGTAGGCGTTGAGAGTGTAAACACATCCTACTTAAACATATGCATTAAATATATCAGCAATGAGGATTTGAATTTACATGTTGTCATATTTTTTTGATGCTTTCCTTTGTCCTACTCTTCGATATTTGCCACACTTGTTTTGATGTCTGCCTTTGTCCCATTGTTTTGATGTTAACCTTTGCTATTTGTTTTGGTACTTGTCTTGGTGCTGTCTTTGTATTGAGTTAAACAGAGGTTGTGTCCCTGTGTGTGGACACTGTGGTACATTTTTCTAATTACTTCAGATACATTTTGTCAAAACTACCTATGTAATAATAATCCAGTGGATTAGATGTTCATTCTCACCAGACGTAGATACTTTGTGCAGATTCTCATATTATATATGAAGTGTAGGGTAACGTGTTTGGTTTTAACCTATTTTGATACCTGTACAATGTACTTATTGGTCTTGCTGATTTGTACTGTTAGGGACATTTAAAACTTATTATTGTAATTGCAAAATAATATGATATAATACAGTAATACGAATCATGATGCATTCTAATAAATGGCTGACGTTGTGAGGTTACATTACTGATCAATTGATATCATAGCTGTTCACTGCAAATCAACAATACACCTACCATATAATTTCCTACACCTTTTTGTAATAGGCGAAATTATAAAAGGATCGAGACACAATTGGAACACACCGCTTTTCCCCCATGAATCGACCAGTTCAATAGGAATGGATTTTAAAAAAATCTGACATTACGTTATAGGGAAGTTATTATTCCGTTATCGACGTGAAAGTTCGCATTGTTAGATTTCTTTTGGAAAGCAAACATTAATGGGGAATAATGATTTGTATTTTATGCAGAAAATTTATTTTCATATAAAGAACATCTGTAGGTATTTTATACATTAAGGTCATTAGACATTTCACAATATGTGTAAACCTTGTCGGGGATGTAAGGATGCTGTACATTCTAGTTATTATACATGATTGTCTCAGTTTTGACATATTTAGTTGAAACTTGTATGAAACATAGTGCGTCTCAATTCGTATATACACATCATGGAAAGAAAGCACAACATCAGAAAAATAGAATTTTTAAAAAGTTAGTGTTCACACTTTAAAAATAGATGGCATTATTTTTTAATCACAAAATAATTTAAAATTCAGGTTACGAGTTCATACGTTCAGACTGGAAGCGTGAAGCAATGTAACATGACATGATTTATCATTTGATATTATCTACAAACCTTCCGAGCTTGTGTTTATTAACGATTGCTCTACTTTTTCAAAATAGCTTATTTTTAAAATATTGGCCATAGGCATCCGGACAAAAGTAACTGCAACATTACAACTGCATTTTTTTCCGGTTTTGCTTATTACAGATATTTTTGGGAAACATTTGGATTAAAATCGAATCCTTAGACTAAATATAGCAGGGGTTTTCAGATTTTCACAACGTTTAAATCATTTGAAGAAAGTTGATATTGTGTTAATGATGAACATGTTTTCGTCCATTACAAGCTGCACAAAAGCGGTAAGGCCGAACATGGAACACAAACTATTCTGCAATTGTTTACAAAAAATGGAAAAAATCAATAAAATAAATTTTCATTCTCGACTGATAGATACAAAAAATAAACTTTTTAGTGACATGATTTATTGTAAAAAGTGTAGTAAAATGGATATAAAAAGTCACTCTTTTATTTTAGATTAAATGTGCTAAAAGATTCAAAAATGCATTCGTAGAAACAGTCTTTCTTTCATCTCGTTCATATATCAATTGATCTAGTTTAAGAGGTATTCATCCAACTTGACAATTTTGGTCATTTTTATTGTCATTGTTAAGCGGAGTTTTTCATAAAAATAGATAAATTAGAAAAAAAGTTGATTTCAAGTCATTTATTTGTTTATTTATTTATCTTATTTTACTACTATTCATTTTTAATTTATTTTTGAATTCAAATATAAGGGCTAAGGGTACATTAACTGCTTTCCTGAGTATAAAATATACTTCAAAGAAAGTTCATTTCCATCCTTTAGGGATTTTTTTTTTATCTTTTATCCATTTTGCAGTCATTCATAGACTTCTGATAACACGTTCGGATGATATTGTATAGGTTTGTTTTGCAAATGATCAAATTCAGTAAAACATTTAAACACATGTATACACAGTAATATTCTTATCTTTGACCGATCTAAATAGCAACAAATAAATAAATAAAACGAATGAACAGGCATTCCATTTTATTTGGGGGGTTTTCTTGATATTTTCCACTTGAAAACATTGTATGACAGATCCTTAACATCCTAGTAAAATATTATATGTATACTCAAATGGAGGTGGATGGCATTTTATAATAGATATAAAAAAAACTAGAAGACCCTACTTAAAATACTCCACATTCGTTTGATGTGTTTCAATGATAACACGTAATGTTAATATCAGATACAGCTTCCCAAATAATCACATTATTTTGTGAAACCTAAAAGTCACAGTTATCATAATTAAATAGAATAGTCACAGCTGATTCGCCTCTCCAATACAAGGTGTAAGGATAGTCTGGATCTATATGGCCCGTCGACCAATACACTACATTTGTGTACTTGGGGATACCTACAAGAGATACTTTTATCTACGTTGATTAAATCACTATGCATCTGTTATTGACCTCTGACCATATAGGTATTTATCACTTTTACGTATTTGATATTGGGTTCAAAACGTGGAACCAACAATTTTCATTTTATCCATGAAATATACCAGTTGTTAGTAGCTTAAGAAGTACGTATGTTTAGGTAACAATACCTACTCTATTTATTAATATATAAATTTTCCATATACAAATTGTATATAAATTTAAAAAAAAATACCAACATACATGTACTTCATTTTTTTCACAACTGTTATCAGATATGCAATATAACTTTGATAATGAAACTACAGGTATAATTTTGTTAACTTCAACGCAAGTAAAATTTAGTTTCACCTAAAAGTAATATCATACAAAACGCCAATTAATTTGAAAGGGGAAAATATAATTTAGAATATAACATAACACGTAAGTTTATATCAATAACATAAACATAATGAAACCATCTAAAAATGGCGGCGATATAAATAATGTTAGAATGAATGCTGAAATTGATTTTGAAACGCATTCTTATATATTTTACAATGAATTGATATATTGTCTTTCGTTTGTAAAAAGAAGATTATATTTGCATTTGATGAGTACACGTCGAGGTTTGATTGCTATGGGGAAACATTACCAAAAAGGTAGAATAATATTGCAAATTTTTAAAACAAATAGGTAATATGTTTCATTTCCCTGTCAACCAGATGAACTACTCTAGCGTTAAACTAATGACGTAATTTTATCGCTATGTACCAAACTATCTTTCGTCAGAAATTCAGTGTAATAACGATCAGCCATAAGCAAACAGCTATTTTTAAAAGACTTAAACGTAATTTAACGTTTTGTGTATTACGAATATGTTTCTGTCCGTCGTCAGTTTCAAATGTTAACTGGTCCTGGTTTCAGAATTATATGATCTTGACCTGTAATTTTTAGATCGCGAAAGAACTTATATTTCCTTTGTTCGTCAGTTAACACAGAAGTTTGGCATGCATCCTTAGGAATCTGTTTATAAATTGGTTCATCCAGCGACATTGCATGGTAGTCACTGTAACCTCAGGATGGTTTATAGTTGAATGTAGATGAATCTCTGGCCTATAGTAATAGAAGGTTGTTCATTTATATGACATGGTTTGTTCATGACTCTACAGTCTATAGTGATAGAAGGTTATTCATTTATCTGACAGGGTTTGTTCATGACTCTATAGTCTATAATGATGGAAAGTTGTGTATTTATCTGACATGGGTTGTTCATGACTCTATATTTATCTAACAAAGGTAATTTACTTATTGTTATAGTCATGTCTCATGTAGTATATTTATCATTTTGACATTTTATTCGACGACGAAGTCGATCACCTAATAACCGTCTTGTCTGTAAAACATTTGATTGGTTCAATCGGGGTATTTATAGACGTTTGTTACATAATACAAGTTATATAGCTATTTATTTGTCTCTGAAAACGAAAGTGTAGATTTATTTGCACCGAAAAGCGGTTCAAGTGCAACATATAGATCAGATTACCAGATATAACATTACAGTTACACGGCAGCACGAATATTGTTACTTCCTAGACCAGTGGTCTGATATATGTTGTCCACCAGACTTTTCATGTACGGAGTTGAACCAGTGTTACAGTATGTACTGCCCACCATTAAATGATGGGAGTAGAAGAATTCATCTTATAATGGAAACACATATCACAAACATTACGCTGCAATGGAGGTCTTCGTTATGTCGACATTTACCAGTTTTGTTTCCTCGTTCCAGTTTTTCACAATGAATATTGTTATCGGTGAAATGTATGGCTTACCCTACAGTGGAGCTGGTACCATGTTATACCTTTACACTAAGTGTAGCACTCTCATCCTAAACCCCAAGCCTGTACCGATTCATCATTTACGATATTACAAAAATGCATCGTGCATCTAAGATCGGTTTTCCTCTGTTGCCATACTCATGCCATAAAAAGATACACCAATCTGGTCTTATCTGCGGACACGACACACCGCTAAATGAATTGGACATATCATACGTTGTCTGATGCGCCAACATCATGATTCAGAATGGAAGTTACACTGAACCAAGCCGTTAGATCGATGCAAAACAAGTGTCAAGTTTTAATTCAACATTATTGACTATACACTTGGACATTATGAAATGATAGATAGGCTATTAAACTCATCATGTGTAATAGCCAGATTATGGTGCTGAAGCACTCAGATGATGTGTCGGCATTTTTGTTCTAGTGTTATTTACGCACTTTAATTCTCCTCGTCGACGGAATGTTGATGTCTTATAAATAAAAATTGAACACCATGTATTCTATTGGCAGCAATGTTTTACAACAGAAGGATGTTCCATTAAGATATGTGAAGTCAACCTAAACCCTGCACCCTTCGGGGAACCACTCATAGTAGTACACACATAGCTTAACGATCTGTCTTAGTGTGAGGCGATTAATTTAAAAGTGGATATGCATACACCACGTTACGACTTGGCCAAACTTTTGGTTACAGTCATATTTGCAAAGTGTAAAAGGCTGCCTGATCATTGAAGGTTTAGACCTTAAAGGAACTGTTTTTCTTAGTTTCAACGTTATCAGTTTGGTTTTATAATTCTCCAATTAACGCTACATAATGATATCATTATCATTAATCGAAATCAAGTATATACTTACGGATAATTTTTGTCTCAGTATAATATGCAGTTGTCAATCTTTGATTAAGGTTTGTTTGGAACGAATAGAAATCAGATGTATTATCAGAGAGAAAAATATATTGATATTATAAACTGGAACATTAAATGTGTATTTATGCATTATTATGTTGACCCTCCAGCTTGACATACTTTCTCCCTTCTAATTCTGTACTTGTAGTACATCCGGCTTTACACCATCTCCCCTGTTCCAATGTCTTATTTGAAGTAAATCCAACTTTACATCACTACGTTGTATTATTTAGAAGATTCGACTACGCTGCCATTTAAAAATGAACCAAAAACGTGAATCCCGAGAAGATGTAGAGGGGAAGAAAAAAGAGATATACGATTTTTTTTAAGATTGCCAGTGATTTGATGCTAAGTTAATAAAGAAGCTAGGAGTGTTTCTTCAACACAGGAAGAGAGAGAGTTACAACTGTAGCAAACAACCCTGCTATGTCCACTGAAACGGTTTTATTAGTCAGAGCACGGACGAACACCATAACATATTCTAGTCATGTAGTCATTGATGTATTCTAGTACCTTCCTTTTTTCAAAGATCTGAAAAAAATCGGACAAGAATTTAATCTGGTTTCCTTATCCATCTGAAACTGTATGGAATACCTTGCCGATAACCTCAAACCTAGCTGGCAAAATATTCTTTACTGTGCGAGATATACTTTCTTAAATTTCCTAATCGGCCTTCACATCTCGTGCCCACATTGCAGCGCGTGAGATGCCTGATCCCCGTAGTAGGCCAGCCGTGGTGTGTAAGATAATTACCTTTCTGTGACACAAACTATTCTGTCGGAAACATATAATTCATGAACACCCAATGTTCTGGCTATGGGAGTCTGCAATGTAGAGCAGCTATTGATGAACGTACAAATCATGCATAGTTAGGCTTTCTCTATGCGTAATCAAAGGACAAATCTTTGACAGGACGAAATTAAAAATTGTATGAATTAGTAAATAAAATAAATTCTTTGACGGCGATGACCTCGATTTGTTATCGAGACCTGATGGCCACTTCATTTTGCAATGTGTAGTGGTGATACTATTGGGTGTTTTCATATTAAAAGTTATATTTAACAATGTGGATAACACCGGACTGACAGTTGTTATTTCTCTTCACAACTGAAACATGTTCTAATATAATATTGATATTAAATATTAAATGAATGGATTTCCTGTCTAACTGTGAGAAAAGCTATAGTGCCAGTACACCAATTTCATGATAGAGTGAAATATTATAACGAGGAAGATTGATTTCTATTTAGTTGTATACTGTTGCACATTGCACAATACAAGTAATCGTCATGTCGGCTCCGTTACCTGTCATATCCCGGGCCTCCAAGTCGGCCTAAGAAAGGGTTATTTGGCCTAGTGGCCATGAGGGCCATCTTGACGGTAGCAAACCCGTCACATCAACAACTCGATATCAATCGTTTATTACACGAGGGCCAATATAGACTATAATCCGAGTAGTTTTACTACACTTGCTATGATAACAAGCTACAGAGGTGTGGAGCTGTGTTTGATTTAGACATGTTACTGAGCGTGCCTTATCTCTCCACGATAAGCTGGTCAGTGTTGTTTGTGGGGCCGTAATCAGGTGTTCTCGCGCGCGATACATATACAATCCCGATCTGTCAATCATCGCACATCCATCACAATTCTCAAAGTCTTCATAAACGCCAAACCTATCGCAACATTAAAGCAGATACATGTAAAGTTTGTCGTCATGTTCTAACATTTCTCCGACTGAACCATATTGGTTAAAAGCAACAGTTGGAAATGTGGTGAAATTTACAGTTTGGGTTTAGCTTGAGAAATTATGGTTAAATTTACAGATAGGTTTAGCTTGAGGAGTTATGGTTAAATTTACAGATAGGTTTAGCTTGAGGAATTATGGTTAAAATTTACAGTTGGGTTTTAGCTTGAGGAGTTATGGTTAAAGTTTACAGTTGGGTTTTAGCTTGAGAAATTCTAATTCAGTAACACGTGGGTTTTAGCTGGAGTAATTGTTGTTAAAATCACTCTTGTTTATCTTAATTGCTGAATTTACTGTTTCGATTTTGCCTGAACAATTGTGATTAAAATTACAGTTTGTTTTTAGCTTGAAAAAAATCTTTGTTCTGTTACAAATGGATTTATGATTTAGAAACTCCTTTATTCAGTTACAGCTGAATTTTAGTGTCCTTATCCTAGTAGGCTTATTTACCAGTTGTTGAATCGAGGAAGGCTGGGAAAACATACATGAAGGTGTGACAGGAGTCACTTCATGCTGTGAACATCTTTAATGTGGGTTTGGGAGGAGACGTTGATAGAGAATCACAAGTGAATCACACCTCACTCACGCGTATTGATACATTCGTGTGCCTTTAAAAATACCGATGTGTATAAAAAAAAATGTTAAAGTAACGTACGTAATCAATGTTAATTATTACATCTGTTTGCCTTTTACTATGTAAAACAAGCATGGATATGAAAGAGTGAGTTCGTTATTAATCTTTTCGAACAGCTTGGTTTCTCTTTCTCTTCTCCTTATGATCTACAATAGAAGTAAACGATAAACTGAACTTGATTTGAGGGGAAGACTGGCATAGCTTGTTGATTTATCCCTTTTGTTAATACATTTACTTCACGCTGTATTATTTCTTACATTGTATATGATTTTCTTCTGTTTCTCTAACATATTAATTTGGAAAAACAAAAAACAAAAATGGTGTACAAGTGGTATTGTTTTGCCACCTCACTATAGCCATTAGGGCCTACAGTAAAGCGACCTGTAGGACAGAACAATGATGGCGAAGATCACGTGAAACAGTTAACTCGACTTTCTATTTGTTGTCATTATTTTGAGATCTACCTGGCCAGTGTGCTAGTATTTCTGGGACGATGTCTTATGCGAGAACACGCATGCGATGACTGGCAATATGTACAGCGGTTACAACATTGTATAAAGGTCGGGATGCGTACGGGCGATAGCGCCTCCTGCTCGACTGCCCTCATTACCAATCGAGAGTATGGAGTATCATATGTGTTCTCATATTCACTGGGCATATAGATGTAATTTCGTATTGACCTACACTTGTAATCCAGTGTTTTTTCTTTTGAAGATTTTATTACAGTTGGTATCAAACGAAATCAAGTCAAGCAAATAGATGTGGACCCTCATAGACAAGGCTAGGCTGTAATTAACATGACAACTGGTATGGCGGTCATCTGGTAGGGCATGGGGTCCCAGCCCCACCCGGCCGTACACCCGACAAACAAGAATATCGCCATTCTCTGGGCAGATTTATATGCCCATACACTCGGAATTACCTAGAACATCCATCTTGTGTAAGCCGATCAGCTCTGTGTAGGTTTTATCACATGATTCCCTACAATGTTTACAAGTTTTCTTCCGGAATTACAATCCGCTATCTTTACTGGGTTCCTTTATTAGACATGTCCTCACTATATCATTATCTCCTCCTTTCCTTTCCCTCTCATCAATTCCCTTTTCAACTGGCGTTTTTTATATCGACTATTTTTAGTCTGTAGGAATCCGTTGAAAACTGAAGAGCTTAGTTGAGCTTACTAACTTCGGTACATGGAATCCAGTTTCTTTGTAACACCTACAGTTATTTTGTGTTTAGTCTTTAAACCAACCAAATAACTATCTAATTCTGAAACTGGCGAGTGTCAACATAAGTTCGTACTTTCCCAGAGTAAAGCAAGCGGTGTTCGGATAGAATACTTCTATCTGTCTGAACACAAACTTGTAGCTTTCACTGCCAGAGTCAAAATATGTATTCGCATATTTTTTTAGCATAGTCTGCTGAAATATTTTGACTAGTAGTATTTCAAAGTTACTTGTATGTTAAACCACTAATATCTGTGGTTTAACGTCTGTACATAATTATAACAAACATGGCAATGAATCTGTTTTCTCTCCTTACCATATTTCTATAAATAATGTATATTATGACGTACCTCTACGAAAACATATATATTTCTGTAAATAATGTGTATAATTGGTATGTTGATCTCGCTCAGTTGTATAAGAAGCTTAACCATGTTCCACATTGAAATCCCACAAATCATGTCACGGAGAAAGTGGGCTTACTCGCCCCTTTTTGTCAGTTGCCTTGCTGCCTAAGACGTGTGGCTGATCCTTAGCACTGTATCACCTCTCCTCTGTAATAAAACAACTTATTGAATAAATAAACCTGTTTCTTGTTCACGGTGCATAAGTCTGGGTCTCGCTTTGTTGTATCCTGTGATGTTGTGTAACCGTTATTAGTAGCAAGGGGGCGTGACCACTTTGCCGACCCACTGTGATGATGGACACCTAGGGATGAGGTGTTTCGCCCCATTGTACCTGCAGATCGTATCAACTGCACCAATATTGTAGTGAAATAAATGAGGATGGAATATAAATATCTCGGACGGTTTTCAATTATTACAGTATAAAAGGGATTTGAATTCTAATTCAACAAAGTATGCTGCCTGATGAAATGAAGCCTTTTTGAACCGTTACTCTTCCTCAAAGTACGAGTTAGGTGCAACTCTTGATAAAACATATATAAGGTCTTAGCTAGGTTTTTTACGACATGCTTTTGAGCGATTTTGAAATGCAATATGCCAATCCAATCCTTCATACCAACGTATGATCAACTTTTTCCTTTAAAATATCTTTCTCTGTGCACAATCTTTCTTGAATGGACCCTTTCAGAATAGTTTCATTCCAACGTTTAATCTTTGTTTAGCGGATTGAACTTTAATAAACGTTCAATTTCAGTCACATGACAGGAATTGTGTTACGTATCAACATTGACGGCTGATGAAGATAGTTTCTGTACACCTTGTCAACATACAAGTTGTACAACGTGTCAACATACAGTTTATATCGAGTTGCTTCACAACGTGTCAACATACAGTTTCCATCGAGTTGCTTCACAGCGTGTCAACATACAGTTTCTATCGAATAGCTTCACAGCGTGTCAACATACAAGTTGTACAACCTGTCAACCTGCAGTTTCTATCGAATAGCTTCACAGCGTGTCAACATACAGTTTATATAGAATAGCTTCACAGCGTGTCAACATACAGTTCCTATAGAATAGCGTCACAGCGTGTCAACATACAAGTTGTACAACCTGTCAACATACAGTTTCTATAGAATGAATAGCTTCACAGCGTGTCAACAGACAAGTTGTACAACCTGTCAACCTGCAGTTTCTCTCGAATAGCTTCACAGCGTGTCAACATCCAGTTTATATAGAATAGCTTCACAGCGTCTCAACATACAGTTTCTATCGAATAGCTTCACAACGTGTCAACATGCCAGTTGTACAGCGTGTCAACATACAAGTTGTACATCCTGTCAACATGCAATTTCTATCGAGTTACTTCACAGCGTGTCAACATACAGTTTATATAGAATAGCTTCACAGCGTGTCAACATACAGTTTCTATCGAATAGCTTCACAGCGTGTCAACATGCAAGTTGTACAGCGTGTCAACATACAAGTTGTACATCCTGTCAACATGCAATTTCTATCGAGTTACTTCACAGCGTGTCAGCATTCAAGTTGAACATCGTGTCAACATACATGTTGCTGTACAATGTTGTCTATATACTAGTTTCTGTCAAGTTGCTGTCAATATGTCAGCATACAGTTTCTGTCAAGTTGCTGTCAATATGTCAACATACAGTTTCTGTCAAGTTGCTGTTGTATACTTTTCTGCATGTCAGCTGGTCTTGGTAAGTACGCAGGTTTTCTACTCACTGCAGTGTTAATTGCATCATAACACGGCTAATTACGGCATAGATGTCTTTTAATCATCTTAATAGACATACACTTGTTACTAAATCCCCCATCACTTAACACAAGTTTCGTAGCTTTGCGAGGCTCGTGGATGGGGTATATTGGTTGGCAATCGGAAGCAATTTCAACCCCGCCATACACGTACATTTAACATTCTCTTGAACATGATGTGTGATACACACACCTCATTAGCAATGAAACACGGCGAGATTGTGCGAGATTACATCTAGCGAGGAGCTCCAGACGAGATTTAGGGGATTCTGTCGTGATTCATAACGTTATTTGATATATCGCTAGCTTATTTCCGCGAAGTAAATGGAGCGTTATGTTTTCTGACAATTTTTCTTACAATGCAAATGACCAAAGATGACATGGAGCAAATACGAATATATTTCAGAATGTTGTGGCTGTTTTTCGACTGTTTGGTCGGCGTAGCGTTACATTAACTTCGTTCACAAATGTTTCTTGTGTGGTCTGATACCCTACACAAACAGGAGCCACGTGTCCGCCTGTTAGGCCAACTCAATGCTACTCAATGGCTCCCCTCGACCTTCTCTAGCTGCTCACCATGAGCTGTAAGCACTTTATTTCTCCCGCATCTCTGTCGGATTATGTTTTATGAGATATGTTTTGGACTAATTGTCCATAAGTCGGAGGGACTGGTGTACTTTTCTGTGCGTCGCGCAGAATGCGTCCACATACGTTCCGTGTTTAAGACGCAGCAAGGCTGTTCTTCCTCCTGTCCTTCTGCTGTCTATTACTCATTATCACCTTGTCCGATCGTTTGCCGGGCTGATTTACATGACAAGCCGACGGTCAGACCGCCTATCTACCCATTATATATGTAGCTTTATATCGCATAAATCCTTTGAGCCCGTAATTTTATCAATAAAGTATATTTCACACTTATGATAACAATCAAATTATTTACATGCCTCTTGCAAGATCGGTGGAGGAGATCCAACAAATCTGTATTGTGAATTCATACCTTGCTACGTCAGGCCTCGCTCCCGCCATGCGCTATCTACAGTCGCCTTCAGTATCATCTCCTAAAGTTCAAGATAAAACACTAGTTCTCTGCCAGGAATTTTCGCATCAGACTCGAGTTCTCGCTTGCACGTCGTACTTATTGGCATCAGAACGGATAGGAGGAGTGATAGCAACGGAGTGGACCCAGATACAATAATACTGCATCCGTAATGAAAAGTCCGTCGGAGATTTACCACGCGTGTTTCCTACCGTTTCCACAGCGGGATTCGCGGTAGGAAAACCTCTACAGTTGTGTGGTATTGCATGGGATTGTTCTTTACACTTCGTACTCAATATGTCTCTTACCCAATAAAGACAAGATTTACAACTGTAGTTAGGAAAAATCCGAAGGCGTAACGTCTAGCGAGAGATAGTTCAGACTGTTTATCATTACGACAACTCACTAACTAGAATGAATGGATGATAGAGAGACTGGAGGTGCCGAGGGAGAATCGGTTTCCTGATCAAACCAAACTTTGCCCAAGTGTTTAAGATGCGTGTTTGTTTGGCGCTATATGCATCATAAGTTGACGTTTTTTGACGCCGTCTGGTTCCGTACGACTATTAAAAGTTGTTGACATCATCTACCGAGGTTATTTATCAGGATGAATCTGAGTTTGTCAGATAATAGTTGACTAGGATAAGTCCCCGTTACTGCCGTATCCCTGCCCTGTATCTCTCCTGTAATTCCCTCTAACTTCCTGACGTATCCTGAATTTCAAGTGGGAAGTATCATTTCAGGGTATGATTAGATCTTTTCCTATAGTGCGGATGTATCAATAGACTTGTTCCCCGTTGTTAAATTTGGTTCAAAACCGTATTTTCGATGGTTCGAGCTTTCCGATTGTACAAGTGGATGGGTGTTGTGCTATTGGTTTAGCCGTATCCCTTACAATCATGCAGTTTATCTTTTGCAAAAAGACTAGCACACCTGCAGGTCTCCAGCTAAACAGTGGCGTTAACATTCATGTTTTGCCCGGTCCGATGCTGGTATTTCTGTTTCTTTCAGTTGTAAATCTGATTTTAGAAGATGTGTTTGCACTGCCAATCTAGATAGGTTTAGCGGTACGTAGGTGGGGTCATTTCCTATCTGTTATATATGGTACACCCAAGCGGGACCCACTGATCTTTGGTCCTTTCAGGAAGGCATGCCGCTTGTTTGTTCTCAGAATAGCATATCTCCTGTTTTTGTCGATGTTACTCTCCGTGTTATCTCGGTGCGTTTATATCCACAATAGTTTTTTTTGTCCCTCCTGGTTTCTCCAGCTATCAATTTCCTGATCTATAGCTGTAACAAATAGTGTTACGTTCTAAACATCTCAATATATCAATAAATACATAGTTTAACGTGCTTTACACCACCGTCCTAGCGGTAAGGTATGTTGTGATCCGTGTGCTAGCATGGAAGCCACTTCAATCCGAGGTTGTACTTCAAAACATGTTGTTCGCATTATATTGTTTTCCGTTTTGAAATATCGTGCTGTGAAATACCAGCAGAAGTGCTAAGCTCTCGTATAAAATCTAGCCCAGATATGTTGTCAGCTCTCCAAAACGTACTTAGCACCTACCGCTATAACATTTCATGCTCAATTGTCGCCAATTTTCCATTCAATTTTTATCAAATCATCTACGAAAATCAGAAGCAGCAGGTAGGTTGATAGAGGCACCGGAGCTTTAAATTGACTAGTTATCCGCACGGCGAGTCAGCAGCGGGACTCTGCTGGTCTCACAAAGCCCTGTAATGGATTCATCACAAGTCAGTAATGAGTTGATAGGGGGTCCATGAGTATACATGCAATGTGTGGATCGCCTCTTCGTTGTGTGTAAACGGAACGTTTGACCAAGCAATGTCCAACAGTGGGTGACACGACCTCCACACTACGGGACAATCACAAACACATTCGAGATTTTGGAACGAATTTATTCTGAGTTTAATAATATATCTTTTAAAGATAAAGTCTCTATTTTAAATGTTTATTACGGCATATCTGAATGATGAATGGATTTTTTATCATAAACTCTTAACATGTCTTTTATGCTCCAAAATGTCCTCTTGAGAATAAAGTTGCTCTTGTGTTATAATATAATTGTGTAATAGGTAATAAAGTTACCCTCAATTACTAGTTAATGTTGAGATAATGATCGTTTTGACAAGGTTTATTGATTGTCTAACAATAACACTTTCCCATCCAAGAAACCATTTCTCTATGAGGAATGTTTACGGTAGTAATTCTTTCTGTAACTAGCGAGCTCTTTATTGACAAATCAGTACATTCAATAGCGTTTCTGATGTAATTTTCTTTGATTTTCTTTTCTTAAACGTTTTTAATCAAATCGGATTATTTCATTTGTGTGCAAGTCATTCTGAAAGGTCAGACGGAGTAGAAAAATCTCCATCTATCTCTTCAATGAAAACATTCAATTCGTTATAGCTTGTGAGAAGTAAACAGACCAGACCACGGGAGTGTTGGCAAAGAATTACTCAACATCTGAACGTTAAATATATTTGTGGAAGACCTTCTCAACGATTCGAGCACATTACTCGGCGATTACACAGGGTCGTTTCATACATTATTGTTGAATAACACACATTGACGGTCATTGTGTGTTTTTAACTCGACCTCATTCTATGTTTAACTTTAGATTGATAGAATAAATCGTTTTGATTGTTTGTTGACTTTAATTAATTCGATATAAGAATCAAATATTGTTAAATAGAAGATTACATATCCTCCACTGCTCCCACAGGCTTTGTAGGAGTTTAAATGCGTTAGCCTTTGATGAAGCACACTAAACGTTATACAGTGTACATAGGTGTATATAGTACACACATAGACAGGGTACCCTGACACGTTATGCAGGCACAGTTTATTTTAATTAATTAATTAATCGGTTAACAATGATCATCTGGACATTCATATTTCATTATGTCATTTTTTGTCAGTATAAAACGGAATACGGACACTTTTTCATTCAAGTTTATGTATGGAGAGGAGAGTAAGCAAGGTTTTGTGCAGTTTCGTGAATACGATTTTACATAAGAGTACGCTATATCTATGCTATGGTTTACCCTCAGTTCAATGCTGTTAGGCTAGTACTGGGACTTGGAGTATACTGAGTTACCTGGTTTATACTGGAGCATAATATCTTTCCTTTTTTAATATTTTACCCCGTTTTATTGATTTTGAGTTCGAATTTGGGTTCTGTTAAACTGGTATATACATTATACAGCTACACATTACATTACACTGGTGTTCCGTTATACCAGCTTTTTCATATCCAACAAGAGGTTTAAAGTGGTACAAATTGTACCAGCCGTTGTCGTCCCCGGGATATTCATTGCAATGTCTGTTTGATTTGACATGTTGCGTTTATGCCCCGGGTTTGCTCGTCTGTGTCGCTATGTTTTACCGAAACACGTGCAGTCGCGATTTCATACGATATTTTATGTAACAGTTATGTAAGCCAGCATTCACCCACACCTGTATCCGTCCGTTCTCATTGTAAAGGAGAACGTCAGCGGCGGTCTAGCCATTATAACAAAACCTTGCCACACGTCCTCTGTATGCCTCGTATGTTCAGTTCAATTCAGCTGTTGTATTCGCAAAGGTTTTCTGGTCTTAAAATGAAAAACTTAAACAGTACATAAATACAGACAATAATAAATAAAATGCTGAATATATTTATGTGAATACGTATATCAGTGATATTTTAGATGATAACTGTTTAGTCTGTATTACATACAGGCCTGTGTTGCACGTTTCTGTTGTAACAGACGATTTAATAGGAAATTAGTGGACACGGGCATTAATGAATACATCTATATTCACATCAATGTGCAATACATTGTGGTAAACATGAAATTTAATCTATTTACAACAAAATGACTTACCGTAGGATATATCATATTACTGAGCTTGGGTGTTTACTGTTGGCGAATTTATGTAAGTGTCCAGTATATATGTGTTATCAGCGCAGGGTGTCTGACATATTGTGAAGCCAACAAAACCGTGGTCATAACAGCTACATTGTTCGAGCAGAAAAACTAATTCAAGAAATACGTTTTAGCAAATCAACTTTGTTTTCTCTTTTCTGTGGTGTATACAAAAAACCGGCAGTTGGTTGTGTTTGTATGGTACATGTAGTTTCAAGTGTTTAGTTTGTGTCATGGCTGTGTTGTGGTGTGTGTAGGTGTGTGTCTATGTGTGGTAGTTGTGTTGTGGTGTTACATGTAGTAGGATGTGTGTACGTGTATGTTTATGTGTGTATTTATGTGTAGAAGTTGGGTTGTGGTGTTGGTAAGATGTTTGTAAGTGTGTGTTTGTGAGAAAGTTATGTTGTGGTGTTTATAAGGGTGTTATAAGGGTGTGTGTATGTGTGGTAGTTGTGTTGTAGTGTTGGTAAGGGTATGTGGAAATGTGTGTTTATATGTGGAAGTTGTGTTGTGGTATTGGTAAGGGTGTGTGTAAGGGTGTGTTTATGTGTGGTGGTTGTGTTGTGGTGGGGGTAAGGGTGTGTTTATGTGTGGTAGTTGTGTTGTGGTATTGTTGAGGGTGTGTGTAAGGGTGTGTGTATGTGTGATATTTGTGTTGTGGTGTTGGTAAGGGTGTGTGGAAGGGTGTGTTTATGTGTGGTGGTTGTGTTGTGGTATTGGTGAGGGTGTGTGTAAGGGTGTGTGTATGTGTGGTAGTTGTGTTGTGGTGTTGGTAAGGGTGTGTTTATGTGTGGAAGTTGTGATGTTGGTAAGGGTGTGTGTGTTTATGTGTGGAAGTTGTGTTGTGGTATTGGTAAGGGTGTGTTTATGTGTGGTAGTTGTGTTGTGGTATTGGTAAAGGTTTGTTTAAGGGTGTGTTTATGTGTGGTAGTGTGTTGTGATATTGGTTAGGGTGTGTTTATTTATGGTAGTTGTGTTGTGGTGTTGATGAGGGTGTGTGTGAGGGTGTGTTTATGTGTATTAATTGTGTTGTGGTGTTGGAGAGGGTGTGTGTATGTGTGGTAGCTATGTTGTATTGTGTTGGTGCTGGGATGTTTTTGTGTTGTGACTGTGTTGTAATGTTGATGAGAGTGTCATGTATTGACCAGCATTTTCTTATAGATGAGTGTAGATGAGTTATAAGAACCACATCAATCGATTACACATTCCTGTGTTATAAGTTCAACGTGCGCGATGTATTTGCCGATAATTTTAACATACGTGAAACATACGTGTATGACTATTGTAAAACAAGATTTCAAACTTTCAAGTGTCAAGTAAAATAATAATAATTGCGGAAGTCTGTCGTATCTTTCATTTTAAAGGATGCTATTGGAAATGCCTATATCAACAACTTGATGATAACACTCGGGAGTAGTCGGGTTTATGTGGTGATACCACTCGGGAGTAGTCGGGTATATGTGGTGATAACACTCGAGAGTAGTCTGGTATATGTGGTGATAACACTCGGAAGTAGTAGGGTATATGTTGTGATATCACTGTGGTGTCGGGTATATGTGGTGATAACACTCGGAAGTAGTCGGGTATATGTGGTGATACCACTCGGGAGTAGTCGGGTATATGTGGTGATAACACTCGGAAGTAGTCGGATATATGTGGTGATACCACTCGGGAGTAGTCGGGTATATGGTGTGACAACACTCGGAAGTAGTCGGGTATATGTGGTGACACCACTCGGGAGTAGTCGGGTATATGTGGTGATAACACCCGATAGTAGTCGGGTGTATGTGGTGATAACACTCGGAAGTAGTCAGGTATATGTTAAGCTCATTCGTATGAATTTTGGACGTTCTAAAACATCACAACGGCTGTTTCCTTTTATTATCAAACGTTTTTAATTATAAAATGATCAATGATTGCATTAGAAGATGTAGGATTATTGGAGTGTACGCTGTATTACGGTATAGCTGTTTGTTCACTTCACCATTGGTTGATCGTATGATAAAATTATACCGCCGTATAAACATCCCAGGTCAGGTTCTTCTCAGGATCTTTATTTTTATAGATGATATTTACATTATTGTTGATGAAAACAAAAACGTTTATGAAAGCTGGAATGTCAGGTATATTGACGATAGAATGTCGATAGTAAACAGAAGTTGTGTGCGTGGTGTTCCGATATCCCGGTGTAACATACCTAGTATCACATATCAGGTGCAATTCTGTACCCGATCACCAGGTGGACTTTCAAATATTCTCATACCTCAAGTAGGACCATATCGTATGATAGCGATTTAACGTTGCTGCTATTTATGTATTCCTACCATCCCTGTTGCATGCCAGAGGATGTGATTTAATTGCCTCGACAGGATCAAATAAGACCCTTATTCGACTACAACACGCGACGTTTACCTCAAATGTTCGGATAGTTCACTTCGAGGCTAATCGACGGTGAGGAAAGAATAAGTGACGCAGTACCTTGATGAAACATTGGAAGTAGTTACAAACTAAACCTGTCGAGTGTTCCTGGTGTATCTTTATAAAACAAGGGCCAGTGAGAGAAAGGGAGTGTTCGGCATTCATCCAATACTTTTGATGAACTATATCTATCAAATGTCTTATAATATCGTTTTCACACTTACAAAATCAAAATGTATGTGTACTGAATTGTTCGTCTTGGAAAACGGATGTTATAAAACAAAGCGATCAAATACGATGATAAACATTTAATCGTTTCAAAACAGATAGCCCATGCGCCTTGCCATGCTTACGTGCGGAAGTGACTCCCGCTGTTCCCGGAAGTAAGCCCCGGAATCTGTCCTTTACCTCATCGTGATAGTGAGACAAAATATTAAACTTTTTGAATTCAAGTTTCGTCCTCTGATCACACTCGGAGTAATTAAATGATGGACTATATAGGAGAGGGTTAGATCATCGTTTGAGAACGTTACAGATAGCGATGTGGGCTAATAGAATTCCCTACAACACTTCTAAGTGTAACATACTAAACAGTTCAAAAGCTTCACGCTCGGATAATGGGAAAGATAGTGAAGGACGCCGTGGGACGTTCTCATTGACTGTAATAGGATGATCAGCAGGGGGTAATGGTTGTCCAATCAAATCATGAATCGTAGAGAACAGTTTACGTACTATACATACCTGCTCAGGGGGATCTTCAGCGACACGTTTTGAAGTAAGAAATTAAAGATTGACTAGACAACTCAAGAATTAAATATATATATATAAAAAAAAAACGTTTAATAGAAAATTTCTCGTTCAAGTTCACTGCAAAACATAAACAACAAATTGCAAATTCATTATACGTTTCAATGATGAATTTGCAGATAATAGAGTGATGAGGAGCATGACGTTATCAGAATCTCTAAGACATTTGTTTCCCCTGCTGGGTGTCTATAGACCTGTTATCTGATCGCTGGAAATGAACACATGATATCGAAAGAGAACAAAAACAAGAGTCATTTAGGAAGAAAATGTACGTATTTAAATCGTGACAGAATATAAAAAACAAACCTTGTGTGATTACCGGAAGTTAAAAACTTTCAAATCGTCTGATGAATTCCACCAAATGATTATCTCTATAACATCATTTACGCGCAATCATTACCTACCTCATCATACTTGATATTTGTTACAGTTTCCTCCGCTTCACATTTATCTCTATAGTATGCCCTGCCAACATTTCCTGATACATTACATTAGCCATCACATAAATAAATGTCTCTAATTGTGCCCGAGATCTAATTAGAAGGACATCACTAGCCGCTTATACTGTACGCCCGAAACTTTGTGTCAATTAGTAGATTTAATAAGGACCCGATTAACCTTATTATCGTATTTTGGAATTATTACATTTTACTACGGAACAAATAAGTGTTATATAGTTTGCCTTCTTATACAAACTGTTTACGATTTCTAGGGTAATGGCAAGTTTATAACTAATTCAAATATATTAGAAAATGTAAAATAATATGTAAATAATGTATGAAATATGAAAAAAAAAAACATTAATTGATATTCTTATTTCAGCCTGGAGAAACTTTCCTTTGATTTGAGACATTCTCATTTAAATGATGACACGGATCTTGATGATATGCTTTGTCCATTTCAGCCTGCAACTGCAACCTTCACGCCAGACAATGTCGGTTCAATAAGGAACTGTACATCTTATCGGGGCAAAAGAGTGGAGGGGTTTGCATCAAGTGTCGACATAACACAGCTGGCAGAAATTGTCATTATTGCAAAGAGGGATTCTATAGGGACTCGAGCAAGCTTATTACGCACAGAAAGGCTTGCAAAGGTAGGACATTTAGACTACTTACTTAACGTCATACTTTCTTTTTTACAGCTTGCAATTGCAATTTGCATGCTCGGCGCTGCCGCTTTAACCGAGAGCTGTTTGAGCTTTCCGGCCAAAAGAGCGGTGGAGTATGTCTGCGCTGTAAGCACAACACTGCGGGAAGGTTTTGCCACTATTGTAAGCAGGGTTATTACAGAGACCCTTCCAAGCACGTTACCCATCGCAGGGCATGCAAAGGTAGGCAGAACCCTCTACTGGATCTAGTCTCCTCATCCTCCGCTGCACTCTCCTCTATACACTGTAGAGCTACCAACACTCTGACGCTGGCTTACCTAACTGTCTCTCTGTCTTACAAATCGCTGACACTACTAAAAGACAACATACCATGTGTATTTTTGTTACAATTATTGTCACGTCGGAATCAATGTATTTATTGTTAAATCCTTGATTGTATAGATAACACGTCATCTTATCAATGTCAATAACAAATTATGTCATTAAAATCGACATCTAACGTTATATGAACATAGTCTGTCATTAAAATCAATAGCCAATGCTATTCTCGCTCTATTTCTCTTAAACCGTGGCCAAATGATTATTTTCTATCATCAACTTATAAACATCATTTTTCGTATGCTATTGTTTTCTTAACATTTTCATATATTTCATCTAAATTAATTTCATCAATTTTATTTTAAACCTTAGTACACCCTGACGTGGATTATGATTGAACAATGATGAACATTAATCAGGAATATCGATTAGTTTGATAGGCTTTGAACCGACCACTATACACTATTGTATTGCAAATTAAAAACCCGGGATAAAGAACTATGTGAAATTGATTTCAAATTGTTACAATGAGTTAGAATTACTTGACGAATGGAAGTACCACGTGTTACTTGGATAATTGTTTCATTTACAGACCTACAGATGGATAGCATCCGTTAGATATGTTTCTAGAGTTGTCAGGGGAGGGGCGCTGGTATTACATCCAAGATGGAATCCCCCTAGAGCTGTAGGGGAAGAGAGGGGACTTGCAAATCATCTATAAGGGGACCTAACTGGAGTTGTTAGGGGTTGCGGAGCTGTGATAACATCCGTAGGAGGATCTTCCTGGAACTATGAAGGGGCGGGATTGTGATGATATCCGTAGGGGAATTTTTGGGGGTTGTAAACGGGGGGTGAGGGTGGAGGAGTGGGAGATTCACAGACCAGAATTATCAGGATAACATGTACACGTGTAGGCAATGCAGTGGTCCTTGAAAAGAAGTCATTATAGTTTCCTTTCACAGGTGTGGACCAGACACTAGCTGGTCGTGCTTAATACTACAGAAAGATGGTTAATAACCAAACCACGCTTAAATGAACGGTGCTTGTCTAACAGGCTCCAGCTGGAAATGTATAGTACGTGAAAGTTAGCATTACTTAACAATCATAACCACATTGGCATGTTTTTGAAAACTAAATCAATCCATTTTATTGGTGTGTTTCCACTTAGATCGACGCAATCTTCGCGTTAACCGCCATATAAAGCGGTTGCCAGAGGTGTGAAAAAGGCATGTTAACGGAACCCTTTTATTCCGCCCCACATCTCAGAAAAGATTGCAAAGTGGAATTCTTCAATTTACTGAACTTTTTTCGGAATTTTTCCTGAAAGATGCTTTATGCAATAATAATTCGTAAAAATATACACGAAACTATGTGCTATATAACGCCCACCCATGCTTAGGTATTCAAAGATATACTAGTATTTGATTAAACCAGGAAAGTAAATTGTTGGGGTTTATTTATAAATCGAACACCGGTTTTTCATTTCTTGATAATTAAATTAGTAGGTTATGAAAATATAACAAAATCACACCTAGCTTCCCTAACATTTGTCTAGGTATGATGTTGAATTATATTGAAATTGTTGCTGGAATTGCATACTTTCATTCTGAGTTTAGAGCCGAAATTATAAAGAGAAACGTCTGGGTTTACAAAAGGGTCTTGGATCAAGCCTGTCATGACTGATGTTAAATAAAAATATACCCTTTTTATCTCACAACATTATCTCGTCATTCCTAAGATACTAAAATATCCATCAGACCCTGATACCGTAAAATAATGGATATGTAAAAAATGGATCTGTAAAACAATGGATCTGTAAAACAATGGATCTGTAAAATAATGGAACGTGTGCCAGAATAGCTTGAAGCTCATTGAATCTTACTGAGATCATCGAAAAATTATAGTTAATTCGCAAGAAAGTTGAACTTTTTTGGATATGTTATTTACAAAACAATTGCACACCTGATCAATTACAAAAACATCCAAATATACACTAATTTATCGTTGTCAAGTTTCAATTTTTCACTAGAAAGTTTGGTAGCACATACTTCAATCACTAAAAGACATTTTTACATGAGGTAATCATTGGCAATTAATCCAATGCTCTATGTATTGTGGTATTGTTAGGTCATTTGACACTTTGGCACTAATCATTTAAATAGAGAAGGCGCCAGGCCGTTACTTATCCTACTCGCAATAGTCACATTGCTAAGTCTTTCTAAGCAATCGTCTCGCCCCTTCTTGAAAAAAACCGATTTCAGACATTGAAACTCCTCTTTTGTGTCACCTGTTTGAATTATCCGTTTTGCTTTCAATGACATCGGTGTTTATGTGTGACACTCGTAAGATAAAAGGCTTTTGCCGATAGTGTTCTATGTTCAGGTACTTATACTTAGCGATGTAAATGTGTGCTGGAATTCGATACAAGCTTCAGATTAACACTTGAGTTATTAAGAGGCTGTGACAAAACTTTCATTGAAATCTACCCAAGGACTATCAAAAGAAGCTCATACTATTGTTAGTAACACCTATTTCATTAGTGCTAATAGCCGTACCCTCAGCCCCAGATAAGCTCTCGAGTAGACCTCCACGAAGCGGTAGTATTCAGGAGGTGGGACGCACAAACGCCGAAGGCAATTAACACCTTGGCTTCTAGTGCGTCTTCCTTCGGTCCACAGGTGTACGTCACCAATATTCTCTTAAGTGATAAGCACCAACATTGCATTTAACTTGGATCTATACAGTTCCTTATACAATATACAATGAGTACTCCTGCTATTTATGTACAATGTATATATTTTCAATTATATCAATTACTTCCAAAGTACTTTATTTATCATTTTCGTTCACATAGCCTTTCGAAATTTATTTTTTACAGACAAGTGCGAAATGTCAGTAAATATAGATATCTAAAACTCTTACTATATGCTGATTGGCCTGTCGATGTTGTTTGCTTTTCATTTACTATATATTATGGTCAAAAACATTTTTAAACATCCTAGATATTTTAATGATTTTATAAAATAGAAACCGTTCTTTCTGAAGCCTAGTTTTCTACCATACTGCCGACATCCGTTATTCCGGTGTCTTTTCCAATTACACTATGTTTGTTTTGCTGAATTGTGTTGGCACAGGCCAGTAGTGTGTATATAGGAAAATGGGGAGCAACATCGGAGTGAACACGATTTTCTCGCCTCGCCAAAGCTTCAGACTTTGATACTGTAGTGTGGATAAGATAGCAAAGAGGAGTGGTAAGCGGGAGGGAGCCGGCATGTTACACATCACTTCTTTTCAAGAATGCATCGGCCGAGGCAGCTTGTAATTTAAATACGATATTGAAATGATATTTCATTTTTTTGGTAAAATCAAACATAATGGCTATATATATAAGATCGAAATCAATAATCCTGTTTTTAATGCTTCGATTTTGTAAGTAAATATATTAATTGAACATTCCCGAAAAATAATTATATTTGCGCTACTAGTTTTAATGTGTTATTTTGCCCGCGATGGTCTACTGTTGACAAGCTAATGTGCATGACAATACCGATCACTTTCATCACAACAGTCTGACGTTTATAGTTCGAGTGTCAGATTTACCTGCGAATATAATTTTCTGTTTAAAATACAGTTCAACAACGACGCCTCTCAGCGTGTTCCATACGGCACCTGTTATTAGCTCTGTTGACTCGCAACGTAATACTATTCAGAATTAAATATAACCTGTTTATGTAAATAAAACACATTGCATGTTAATGTTGTTTTTAGTTCTCGTTTGCACAATTATGCAAGCGATCTGCAAATCATTTTTATTTTAAGAAGGATATTTTTAAATGTGCTAAATACGTTTGGTAGGCATTTGGATAACGTAAATAACGTTGCGTTATATTGTACGTAAAAGTGCTTAAAATGAAATATGCAATATGCAAATGTGTTTGCTAGCAAATTACAATAATACGTTATATTGTTTTACATGTGGTGGTATGTTATGCTCTATTTGATTAAAGTAAAATGTATTTGTATTGAATATTTCTGTGGTAGGTATCGCGGTAATATATTACAATCATTGCCTTGGAATATTGATTTCCAGACACACGAGGAATTCAATTATCGTCACAGAAATGTCAATAAAGAGCTAAATTGTAATTACTAAATTACTTAATATAGTAAAATAGGTTGTTATCACTATCTCGGAAAGAAGGCATTTTTAAGAATGTCTATGATGCAAATAAATATAAAAAATATATAAAATTATATAATACATAATGGATGTATGTTTGCAATGCATGAAACTTTCTTATATATATGTTCAGATTGTATATGTATTTGAATTGCGTATATATAATTCATAATTGATATATATTTCTGTTCAGTGAGTAAAGCTCTATTTATGTATTTTGCAATATGTTTAAGATTGGTATGTACATGTATCTAATCATTAAGATTGGTATTTACATGTATCTAATCATCAAGATTGGTATGTACATGTTTCTAATCATTAAGATTGGAATGTACATGTATCTAATAATTAAGATTGGTATGTACATGTTTCTAATCATTAAGATTGATATGTACATGTATCTAATTATTAAGATTAGTATGTACATGTATCTAAACATTAAGATTGGTATGTCCATGTATCTAATCATTAAGGTTGGTATGTACATGTATCTAATCATTAAGATTGGTATGTACATGTATCTAATCATTAAGTTAGACAAGCCAATTCGACCTGGCATCCGTGCACTGAGGACAACGCTCTATAACGTAGACAAGTGGGCACTGCTACCGTGTACATGTACTTGCAATATACTGATAGCTGATGATCAAATATTGAAAGGTTTAACAGGCTTCACAGACAATATATATATTTAATCGCTACAGTCGATAGCTTGTTATATTTGTCAAATTCTGGTCCACCAATTTTCGGATAAATGTGTAAGTATACTGATGGTGATATACCTTTAAATGTGCTATATCATTGTCTGTGTGGTACATAATGTATCGACTGTGTGGTACATATTGTGTTGACTGTGTGGTACATATTGTGTTGACTTTAAGTTTGTGTATTGACGATGTGGCACTTTGTTTTTTATAGCCATTTTTTCTTTCTTTCTATTTCACAGGACAAGATCATGGATATTTGATAGTATGCTACATTTGATGTACATGAATGTATTGGATCTTAATGACAATGATGTGACTTGTTCATACCCTGTATCATAAATTGTCTTTGCAGGTTGCGACTGTCACCCCGTCGGCGCTCTTGGACGAACTTGTAACCAATCTACCGGACAGTGTCCTTGTAAGGATGGTGTGACCGGTCTGACGTGTAACAGGTGCGCTAAAGGATACCAACAGAGCAACTCCCCCATCGCCCCGTGCATAAGTAAGTGTACATGTGATATTCTAGATTCTAACACACATATACTGACAATTACTTACAGTACATAACAAAACAAAAATTATATATAGATTTTTTTTAATGAGTGATAGTTTTCCATTGTTGCTGCCGGTTTAAAACGTTACATTTTGATATAAAGATTTTACTACACAAATCAGCAACATTATTCACAGAAGTTTTCAATCATTTATACATGTAATTGTTGCGCCAAATGACAAATGAAATATAAATAATTTGTAATTATGGTTGTGATTTTTCAGTAGAAATGAAAGGCATTTTAATACAGTGATGATATGAATATCTTGGTATTTTCATGAAATGTAAAATTAATTAATTTTTAATGAGTAATGTATTTTGCATGTCCATTATACACGTCACTCAAGACTGATTTCCATTTTAAAACAATCTCGGGTTTGTTATCGTATGCATGGGCAGACAATGAGAGAACCAACTTGGTTAATTTCCGTACATACCAATATGTATATGCGCGTAAATGTTACCGTCGTGCTCTGTAAGCTGTTTTTTGTTTCTTCTGTTTTACACGTGTATATAAAGCGCAGATGCATTCAGAAATAGTGAAAAAACTAAATGTCGCATCAACGTTATAGGCACAACGTCGCAAGTCATGAAACAAACCCAATACAAAACATGTATTTGCGAGACTAAACATTATGCTTCTTGTTTGGAAAATGCTATTCCTCTATTTCAGGAACAGCCAACTCGACATCGAACGATTACAACAAAAATAGTTTGTGTTATTATTTCGTCTAGCGCATGCGTAGATCAGATATAATTTGGAAAGTTTATAGATAGGGAAGCAAAGTTCATGATTGGCATTTCTAGTGTTTTCAATGGCGTTTTTGTTTGGTTTTTGTTGTTCTTGAAAAGCAATATGGCATGCGTAGATTTGTTAATTAAACAGATATTGCACTATACATATGGTCAATAACTGACGATCGTGTTAAGTATCATTGTTGTTTTCTGTTTTATTAACACTAGCTTCGCTACCAAAGTGGCCCCGCTAGTACATAGCACCAAGAAAGAGTGTAGAAGTATTAATAACACGATGCGTCAATCTAACGTTGAGGACATTTTTAACACTTACCAGTTTTCTATGAGAGCCTTGTCACCTTTTCATGAAAATTGTATTAACACAGCTCAACATACAGTCATACATGTAAGTCAGTAAAACGATGCTCGCTTTAATGAATCACGTGCGTTTGCGATAAGTAGGATACAGACTTAATGGCTCAAACCGACCACGTAAATAAATCAGATCTCGAATTGGTTATAATGTTTGAAAGAAGTTTTACCTATTTTTTAGCGAAATATGACAGAGCATACTACATTGTAAGAGATAGTTCACGAAGGAAACATTCAATTACCATTTTTGAAAGTTCATGTAAAAAGAATGAAATCTTTATTAGGCTGAACACTATAAACAATAATGGCATAGATATGTTTATATTACTATAACTATTCCCCTTTTCTCGGATGAAAATTGTCTTTCGGTTACAAAGCAACTTCTTAAATGCATGTGTGCGGTTTCTATCTAGAACAAAATTTAAAAATTATGTTACAGTTGTAATTACACTGAATTCGAATTGTAAAAATATACAGAATAAATAAGAAATCCTGTTCAAAAGTTTTTTTTTTTTTTAAATATAACTTGTTTTATTTTATGTTACGAAGAACTCCTATCCCAATTAAAAAGAAATACTCCTAATGTAATTCAAAAATACCATTATCCTTGCATCACAAATACCATTATGTTACTTCAAACATATCTCTTAGGTAACGTCTAAAATATCCCTTACTTCAAACAAATTTTTGACGTAACGTCTAAAATATCTCTAACTTCAAAAACAATCTTAACCTAGCCAAAATGCTCCCACTTACCTAGCCACAATTATACCCCTTAACTAGCCCGAAAATCCCTAATCTATCAATGAAATAACCCTTGTGTAACCACACAATTTACCCTTAGTTACCAATAAAACTACCCCTTACCTAACTACAAAAATATCTCATACTTAATCACAACAGATCTAACTAGAATGATCCACCCAGCCACTGAAGGTTTGACCAGTAGTGAATGTATAACATACCGTATTGTCATCAGAACTCGAAAACAGGAGTATTATGTTTTGGTGAATTGAATACATAAACTAATACGTGGATTCGGCTCCTTACAAATAATCAATCACGGCCGGGAAGGGGTGCTGTGGGTTTGACATTTCAGCTGTTTATTATTGTAGTCGCGCTCGTCGCTGTGCAGCTACCGTGCGGCGAGTACAGGAACATCTGTTAAACTCCCTCTCTCTGTTACGAGGATATGGAAAATATAGATAAGGAAACCATTCTAGTGTTTCATAACCTAAGTTATCTTTACTTAATACTTTTTACAAGTGTAAGTTCCAAATTCATAAATAAAAAAGACATGAGATACATACTTTCATAGGTAAAAAAAAAGTGTTTTATTTAATATTGCATGATATGTTCGTTTGCGTGGCTGACTCACTTATTGAAGCCTGCACATTTTCAATTAAATAAAAGAAAATAGTTTTAGCATAGTTGTAATGTAAGTTATTCCACCCCCTCGCCGTACACGCTACAGCTTTGTATAGTTTACACTCGGTGCGGTCAGTAGATGAGGAAGGGGGGGAAGTGGCAGTAATGCATGCACAACAGCTGCCTGTAACACGATTCCACTAATGGCATCAAAACGAGGATTTTTAATACGTGAAAATATTTCGAGTTTTGCCTGTAATGAATCCTGCCGAGTTGTCCGACAATATATGATGGATATGTTCGTGTTTCAGCTAACAAAAGGGTTTTGTGGCATTTCCAGTGTAAAAATTAAAAACAACATAATATTATATAGCTGACTATATCGTGTTAAACACAAACTGACGGAGCTTATTCCGTATCTGTTTTATATATCAACAACAAACATGTACGGCAAGGGGGCCACCAATGTATTATAGAGGTCTACTACTTCAGGTCTGCCCACTGTTCACACATAATTTACATGATTTTAAGGAATGACGGACGTGCATGTTCATGTTAACCATGTTTCTGTGATTGGTTATCTGTACATGACTTCCTCCTTGTACAACAGGAAGGTGACTTGTACCTACACTTTGTCTAACAAATTACCTAGTTGCTAACAGATGAAGATTTCTTATTCCGAAACAGCCGAATCTCTGCAAGTTACTCTTTGTGTGAAGTGTTTGTAAATTAGAAAACGTGCTATCTGTTTAGGGGTTTAGTGTGTGCATTTAGTCGGTACGAATGCTATAATATGGGTCCTAGCAATGCTCGTAAAATTATCATTACGTAACGGAATCGAGAGGATAAAACTTTGACAGTCATTAGATTAAGGAATAATTCGGTGGTTAGTTTGATCACGTAGCGGAAATGCTACAGCAGAGATTTTTGCCAAATCATAAACGACTGTCAAAGTGTTATCCTCAAAATTCGATTTAAATGTTTTTAAGGTAGATAATTTATGCTCGTTAACTTTATATTGAATCTAATTGAATCAATATACATTTTGTGTGTGTGTAGTCATGGTAAAGGTACACATATTAAGTGTTTCTGTTATACGGATTGAATGAGGTTTTTTTTACATTTTAGCTTTTAACATTCAAAAAGGTATTAGCGCAAACTGATTGCATCTATATTGCATGAGGCCCTCGAAGACTGAGATTGATAACTGTCATTTTTTTTATAAAGAAAAGAAACTCCGCTCAATACGTATATTGAGTGATATATTAAGTTAATAGTTAACAAAGTCTTTCCTGAAACAGACTAACATCATCTAAATATTTGCTTCTTACGATAATCTCACGTTATGCGGGACAAGGGCAGAAACGTCCGAATGACACTGATTGAATGACGCCAATAGGCCAATGAATGTAACTACAATGTAAATGAAAAATATGTAGTAATATGCTGTGATTTTGTTTAAGATAAATACATATATCATGTTTCTGTATATGAAAACGCGGAAACTGTTATTAAATAGAAGATAGTGGAGATAACTAATTAACATAATAAAATCGTATTTGTATCTCAACTTTCAACTTTAACACACGCAAAGCCAAATTGATATTAAACAAAAATCCAAAATAAGTTCCAAAATAAAGCTGTAGTTGTGAAATAATGTTTGTCTTATCACCCTCGCCCTAACAACATAAATCATGTCAACTAGTATGAAACTTGTTGATGCATTTAATCAGACACGCATGAGTCGGTCTAACCATACGATTGGCATGTTTACCACCAGTCAAACTCAATTTATCTCCCGTGCATGTCTATGTAGGAAAAAGTCCGAATTAATTATTATAAACTGGTTTCTACGGCTCACATTTAGGGCGTGAACGGAGTAGCTTTCGCCAAAAGGGTTGAGCATTTGAAATATAAACACACTTTAATTATGAGATGTTTTAACTATTTAATTATAATAGTATGTCATATTTCACGACAAACGTTCGTCCACGCTCATAAGGTGTTCTTTGTCTCTTGTCTCAGTTCATAATCAAATATTCGCGATCGGCGTTCCGGACGATGTGTGTTTGTCGTGATATATTTTACAACGTATATGATTTAGGGAATATTTTGTTGGTGTGATTTTTATGTAGACAGATTTCAGCTATTATATATTTTACATGGAATGTCTGTTAAGACCTGTAGAAGGTAGCACTGGATGTGCACTGGCACGTGCATGTCGGGGAAAGTTCGTGCGTCCCCATATAACACAGGAATGTCGATGCACAAACTAGCTGTCTGATCAGAAAGCGATGCCATTACTACTCCTCTTTTCTCAAGTTGGACATTAGATTCCATAGAAAATTCAAGATGTTATCATTTTTCAATTTTGCCAAACTCATAAGAATTAATGCATTAAATGTTCGAAATTGCTTCAAATTTCCTGTAAAGCAGACAAGATTTGTATGATTTAGCATATGAAAGAGCGATTAAGCCGATAGATGTCGCATTAGAGCAGGCGCGGCGCATAGCGGTAGCCGTGGTATAGCACTTTGTGTATATTTGTCTGTTTCTGTTACCTTATTTTATGTATGAGTTGTTTTAGTTCAGTCCCATACTTAAGGTGTAGTTTTAATTTGTTACGTTCCTTAGTCTTTGTGAGCTGAAACATCAGGGATGCTGACATATATATAGTAGATACTTTATTGTATTGTGTTTGTACTAATAAATAATTTCTTTGATAATTTCAGAGATACCTGTTGCTCCGACCTCAAGACCCCGACCAGGTAGGCCATTAACAATAATTAACCAACAATGTATCAAATGTTTTATTTTGACAATGTTAATAAAACCACCCGATTATAAGGTTTATTTGGACATCAAAATGAACAGATTTGATAGTTACACTAACGGGGGGAAATATAATGAAACACAATAACGCAAACAAGTAAGATTGTTTTTACAATAGAGGAACATCTCTACAAGGCCAGTGATGTACTTACATGTACTGTTTAGTATCATACAGCGGACAGGGCTGGGACTACAGGTCTCTTAGCTATTTCACGTGATGTGTTGGACTTAACGATGCGAGCATATACCACAGTGGTATGCGGATAATTCCGCATCAAATGTGCAAATTTATAACTTATAATACGTTACTGAAATTTAAATCAAACCTGTAATTCTTTATTCATTTTGTTTGGTGGGGAAATGTTTCCTCTGGGAGAAAATCATCGAACTTAATCCTCCACAAACCTTAATCTAACCAAATTACAGGATCGCATAAAGCCACATACAGTCACAGGGTAACCCCTATTCAATATCTTTGACATAAGTTTCTGAATCAAACATTTGATTTGTTACTAATACAACGCCTACTGTCACGATTAATCCAAAATATCAAACTCTCTTACGGTTGAAAACGTCCCAAGAGCTATCTCAGACCATACTTCAGTAAAAAATGCAATATCCGACGAAAGGCCTGTCGCCTGGTTTACTCGCCTGAAAGCCATGGCCAATTCTATGATTGATTGTAGAGTTTGGGAAGGCTTTTCGTTTAATGGGTCGGATTGAGCGCTAACACTCTATTACAAGACGGAAGAAGAGGCGCAGAGTGACGAGAGACCGGGCCACCTAACAAACCTTTTGTCTCCATTCACCACTAATACCCGCCTTCCTATTTGAAATCAAAAGTTATTTTGGTTGGTTCGCGTCCAGTTTGATACCATTCCAATTCTAAGATTTGTTATGACTTCGACGGCAAGTCCTGAAAGAAAACAACCATGCCTAGTTTTAGTGTATACAGTTCGCACTATTTCTTCTTGTGGAATGTTTTTCATACGAAATCACGGGATTCATTGAAATCATTCCGCCTGTATATGCGATGCGCATGTGAATGTATTGTGTGTGGCCCGTACACCTGGCCGCACCAGCTAGGGTCCATTAGGTACGGGGAAAACACGCGCGTCAAAAAAGTACTACTCTGTTTCATCGAGCAAATGTCTAGCACCAGGATAAAAAGGAACGCATTAATAGGATGTAGTATTAAGGTAATGAAATCGTATAATGAACACCGAACTTATAAGTGTGGCCAGGAGAGCTATTAATACACAATTAGGTGGTGTAATATTAGCAGGTTAGAGTAACTATAGCAATGTACGTTCAAAATTCACGTTCACGGAGAGTGCACTTACCCTTGTTATATCGGGTTACAAATAGAATGGTATTTTTTTTGCATTCAGCATTACCATCGTAAAATGTGGTATTAACGTTTATAATATACGCCATATTTATTCACATGAGTGTGGAAAGTCCCATTTAATTTTAATGAATATATTTTCAAGACTTTTCTTATGTTACTCTATACTCTATATTCACTATTCTGGGAGTCTAATGTTACACTGTACACACACAGTAGGTATACTATACTAACAGTTTATACACAGAAGGTAGGCTTACTGACAGTGTAGTATACACTGTACACACAGACAGTAGACATACTATACTAACAGTCTGTACACAGAGGGTAGGTTTACTGACAGTGTAGTATACACTGTACACACAGACAGTAGACATACTATACTAACAGTCTGTACACAGCGGGTAGATTTACTGACAGTGTAGTATACACTGTACACACAGACAGTAGACATACTTTACCGATAGTCTGTACACAGAGGGTAGGTTTACTGACAGTGTAGTATACACTGTACACACAGACAGTAGACATACTATACCGACAGTCTGTACACAGAGGGTAGGTTTACTGACAGTGTAGTATACACTGTACACACAGACAGTAGACATACTATACCGACAGTCTGTACACAGAGGGTAGGTTTACTGACAGTGTAGTATACACTGTACACACAGACAGTAGACATACTATACCGACAGTCTGTACACAGAGGGTAGGTTTACTGACAGTGTAGTATACACTGTACACACAGACAGTAGACATACTATACCGACAGTCTGTACACAGAGGGTAGGTTTACTGACAGTGTAGTATACACTGTACACACAGACAGTAGACATACTATACCGACAGTCTGTACACAGAGGGTAGGTTTACTGACAGTGTAGTATACACTGTACACACAGACAGTAGACATACTATACCGACAGTCTGTACACAGAGGGTAGGTTTACTGACAGTGTAGTATACACTGTACACACAGACAGTAGACATACTATACCGACAGTCTGTACACAGAGGGTAGGTTTACTGACAGTGTAGTATACACTGTACACACAGACAGTAGACATACTATACCGACAGTCTGTACACAGAGGGTAGGTTTACTGACAGTGTAGTATACACTGTACACACAGACAGTAGACATACTATACCGACAGTCTGTACACAGAGGGTAGGTTTACTGACAGTGTAGTATACACTGTACACACAGACAGTAGACATACTATACCGACAGTCTGTACACAGAGGGTAGGTTTACTGACAGTGTAGTATACACTGTACACACAGACAGTAGACATACTATACCGACAGTCTGTACACAGAGGGTAGGTTTACTGACAGTGTAGTATACACTGTACACACAGACAGTAGACATACTATACCGACAGTCTGTACACAGAGGGTAGGTTTACTGACAGTGTAGTATACACTGTACACACAGACAGTAGACATACTATACCGACAGTCTGTACACAGAGGGTAGGTTTACTGACAGTGTAGTATACACTGTACACACAGACAGTAGACATACTATACCGACAGTCTGTACACAGAGGGTAGGTTTACTGACATTATAGTATACACTGTACACACAGACAGTAGACATACTATACCGACAGTCTGTACACAGAGGGTAGGTTTACTGACATTGTAGTATACACTGTACACACTGTACACATAGACAGTTAGTATACTGTACCGACAATCTGTACACAGAGGATAGGCTTACTGACAGTCTAGTGTTACACTATACACAGATAGTAAATGTACGTTTAAGACATCTATACACATACAGCAGCACTTCTGCATCACCACGGGCCGGTATTCGTAAAACCGCTGTCATAAATCATGTTTTATTCATGATTTTGGAAAAGAAGAAAAAAGAGACTTTAAGCGGAATACTGTTCAAAATGTTTACACTTAACTTTTTAACCGTGTCATCATTTAAGAGAGTAACAAGCAGTTTCAGTTCAGAATCCATGCTTAAAAAATGAGATCGGTTTCATGAATACGTGCCCACACTTTGTAGAATGCATTGTGGAACACGTCTAGATTTGATCTATACTGTAACTGCATTGTATCTTTTCACACACAAAAGCTATATTCCAAACATATTTCATAATGCATTTGCACTGCAACGTTGTTTACATAAAATTAATAGCAACAACATCGTATTTTTGCTAATTATAACCCTCGATTGAGTTAGACATAGACACACTACAATTTAACTGTCTAGACAAACTGTAAAACACTGGTAATATCTTAACGCCCGGTTCTAAACCTTTATCACTCAACACTATTTCTAGTAATAAATATCGTTGATTTTGATAAGTTAATAACGTTTTGAAACGGTTTGCGATTATGTCAATTATAGGTAAAAGTTTGGTTTGGATTGAGTAATAAAAATATCATAATACCTATAACACTCCACACTGCCGATCGTGCCGATATGGGTGTTGCCATCCACGCCACGCTCTATGTCCCTCTGATAACTGGTAAAACACTATCACTAATGGCATGATTCAGTACTTCATATATGTCGACTTATTGGTGTTGTTTAGTGGAATGATTACTATTACATCTTCCATCATTCTTTGAATTAGTTTATGCCATATAAATGTCATTTACACTGAATGGGATCAATAGTTATAGAACCATATTCTGCTGAAGCTAGCAGCTCCAGTGTGCTTTACAACGTAAAGGGCATGTATAGTAACACAGTATACATATACAATTACTATAAAATACACAAACAATTAATACAATATACGTATACAATACTTAGCCAGATTTTAAAGGATACAGTTCCTGCTGTGTATGTTCTATGGAGGTGTATTCATTTCTCAGTTCATAGTTATGGTACATTGCATAACTCAAAATATTACTGCCTTCAATTAAGGTGTCAAATTGATGAAGATGTAGTACAAAGTGGTGATGGCACTCTTTCAATCGACAAACTACATCAAAAACAACAATAGAGTGTAATAAAAATATCATTACTGTGGGTGTAATACTAAATTCGCGATTATTAATCATAGATGCAATCACGAGGACTTGTATAAACGACAGGACAAACGACGTCCGTATGTTCCTTGGTGTCTGTCTTTATTGACAAATAAACAATGGTGTGGGTGGCATAATCACTAGAATACGAAGACAGGATTTCAGGATCTTAATTAAAAATACAGAAACCTAAACGAAATAAAGATTTCACTACACCTTCTTGCCATTTCGTCTATAAAGGACTCAACTCATTGCTACAAATGTCAATGTCAATAGCCTGAAACTCCCTGTCTAAAGGTGGTCCCAAGCATATGTAGAAAACAGCGGAAAGGGTGCCTGTAAAACCGTTTATAACGTAACAAATATACAACGGATAATTCATATATAAACTAGTATAAAATACGGAGTAAAGGTGACAGGATATATATAACTAGTAAAGTCAGGCCAACACTATGTTGTATGGACATAGATAGGTTGATACGTTGTTACAATTTGTACCAGATTTTGTTCAATGTTTTAGACGTTATATATGTTGAAAGTTAAGTGTAACGCTAAACAATTATTTATACGACATAGACTTGCAAAATCGACGGAAAATAAATATTCATGTATCCTGGAGTCAGTCGTTGTGTTGTACTAACACTAATTGTGAAGGATGTGTAGTATAGAGTATGACCTATGAATCTACACTGAATTGCTGTTGATTTTGTGTTAATTTATGTTCATTATTGTAATATTGTATTGTCTGATTTGTATTGCTCTTCATTCTAAGACAAATTTTCCCCATTTCAGCCGTTTGTGGAAAATGCAAATCGAAAAACAAGAGAGTCAACGTTCGGAAATATTGCCGTCGCGACTTCGGTGAGTTTTCAAGGAAATAGTTCAGTTTTTGTTCCAGTCATATGATTCTGTTTTGAAAATAACAATCCCTTTATATAAACAATGTATATGTGTGAATTACACATATTTGGATTGAAAATGTAAAATGTGGTTACATATAACAGAAACAGGTACGTTAATACTGTCTTAAACAAAACAAAAAGTGCATAGTATCGCCAAGTTAAAGGACACATCTTACAATATAAACCATTGAACTCCATATATGTTGTCTTGGCAGAAGACACATCAACTACAAAAAGTCTCGTTTGGATTCTGTTTTCTGCATGTTTTATTTATAATCTTTGGTGTCATGAAATTTTCAATTAAATTATTTCAGCTGTCCATGCCAACATTCTGTCCAGGGAGACTGTCGGAGATATGATCAGATTTACAGTCCACGTCATCAGCATATACAAACCAGACCCCAAACAGAACAGACGAGGTGAAACGTACCTGTGGATTCCCAAAAAGGACGTCAAATGTAAATGTCCAAAACTGCGTCTCAATCGTCAGTATCTTCTTATTGGTAAACACCGGAGGAGAAACAATCGTACCGGATATGACGTAGACCGGAAGACTATCGTCATCCGCTGGAAAGACAGGTGGCAGCGTCGTCTCCGAAGATTTGTGAAACACCAACGGAAAGGCAAATGTAGGTCAAACAGTTCGCTGAGGAAGAAGCGAAATTAAAAACGATGAAATAGCATAAATAAGAACTTCAATAATTATTGAAAACTGGAGTTTGATCAAATAAGAACGCATTCGAACAAGGTGATATGTCACTCAGCGTTATTTAACATAGACTCATGACACACTATTCCATACGGACAACAACAGTGTTGTAGCATGGTTTCATAACCAACTAAGTGTGACGGGTATTATATTACACAAACTTTGATAACGTTCATAGAAAACTACCACCTGGAAATTCGTACCTCGACAGAAAAAAACAGGTTGTGTTGTTATATTAGTTTATACCAAGTGACCACCGACTTCCATTGTGTCTTTTGGAGAAAAGTTATAAAAGTCCTTTTTCTGCATTAAGTACACAAAACAAAGGATTCATTCAGGCATATCTGGCAAAATGCCTCCTATGAAACCAGAAGGGAGTAAAGACGAGGCGGCAGTGAGGATTATTTTTATGTGCGAACATATTACAGTTTGAAAACATAGTATATTTTCATACATGTGTTTACAGGCACACTATTTTCTATAAGATCGATCCCATTTGAATTATAAAATGGAGAACTTGTCAAAACTGGTTCCGTTGTGAAATTGTTGTCCAGTGTTAGACGACTCGTGTGTATATAAACACAGTGACAAATGTTAATGACGTCATTCGGATATACTGTTGTGTTGTAACCGTCTTGGCAACTGTTCATTGTTCCTTTGTATACGTTACATATGTGTATAGTATTTGAGATATGTATATAGATAATTTAATCGTTATATTTTATTGTTCATGAAATCTGTTTAAATATTTCTGTTATATTAACGATATAATATTTGACTTGAAAGCTATGGCATTTCAGGATATAGATTATCTACATATATGTACATGGCATCACCATTACAAATGTTTAGTCATGTCGCCTGGACATGCGTTTGATATTATTTAACTAAGATATATGCCAGTAAGATATGAATCTATATTGGCAACCTTTACCAAAGCAGATGTTCATTGAAATATTAAATCCCTATTCGCACACACAACATAAAGTCAAATTTAGCAATATTGCCATGTATATAAATGGACAGATTGCTTCGATAGGGAATTGTCAAAATTGTGCGAGTCTTCATTAAATTATTAAAGAGGAAAAGTTGGGGTGGTACAGGTCGCACATCAGATTGTAATAAAAATGTCAACTCCGTAGTTTAGGTGCTACTGAATATGATCAATACGTGAATTCACAAGTTGGGGAGGTACATGGCCTCTTGATATGGTTTAGACGTCAACTAACTAATTTAGGCTCTATTGATAATGAACCAACGTCAAACCAGTGCTGTACTGACTGTTGAGGTGCATAATTTACATTGACTAAGTTGTTATTTAGATGTTTTGAAGATGTACATAAATATGTTGCTATTCCTTTACACTGTTTACCCTACTGTTCATCTGATACGCTAACGACCATAAAACACCACAATATATGCTATCTCAGAAATCTTCGTGAGGAGGAGTATATGTAAAGGGCACTCGGACTTCCCAGTCTATATGTGCGGGCGCGCGACCCGTCTACAGTATACATGTTTGTGCCGGACGGTTGAACCGTCCGGAATATGTTTACGTGGGGTTCGACCCGTCCAGATTACGTGTACCGGCGCACGACCTGTCTTAGAGCATGTGTACTGGGCATTCGACCCGTCCGGAGTGTTTGTGAGAGCTAGGACCGTTAAGAGTACGAATACGGAGCGAGCACTCGGACAATCCAGTGATTTAGTACAGGGTTCTGGGCCCGTCCGGAGTGTTTGTAAGAGCTAGGACCGTTAAGAGTGCGAATACGGAGCGAGCACTCTGACAATCCAGTGATTTAGTACAGGGTTCTGGACCCGTCCGGAGTGTTTGTACGAAGCAATCGGACCGTCCAGAATATATGTACCGGGCCCTCAAACCGAGATGACCTATGCCACGAAGTGAGTGGATATTTACACCAGGGTTTTATCAGACGACAGTGTGATATATTGGTTGTGCCCCTTGTCCATATAATACAATTTCATGTAAATCTTCATCTAAAATAAAACAAAATAATCTGCTATGGTGTTTTAAGTTTTATTTTCCTGTTATTCTTTGTTCGATGAACGTATCTGTTATAGTGTACTGTTCATACCACTATATCACTCTACAAATTTCAAATGGCATTCACATCAGATGTGAATGTCATAACCAGATTGTCGATATTACTATTATTATCATGTCATACTCGTAACGTTGGAAGCCGATGACCCTCACTTGAAATTGGTCGTTCTAATCATTAAACAAATATACGTCATATTTATTTGAACTAACAAAAAAAAGTTAAAAGTAAATATAAGCATCTTTCAGTTTGCGTTCATAGCTGGTCCACTTGATGGAATGTGTCACGCTCCCTTTAGCATTCATATTGACTATTAATTCTAACTGAGAGATGTTTGATATTTAAATGTATGCAAAGATCTGACCTAACACATAGAAATAGGTTTTATATAGTAAATGAGCAATTTAAGGTATTCCCTATTCTTTGAGTATAATAGTGTCTACATTGTCATTGAAAGTTAAGTCACAGTCTAACGTCATCACAATATATATTTCTGATGATGTTCTCACTTAAGTTTAGTATTCCAAACAATCAAAACACGTAAACCACCCTTTTTCTTGCAGTTTTCAAAAAATAAGTTGTCGATTCTTCATTCCAAGTTAATAAATAAAAAATGTATTATTTTGGTCGGAAACTGTCGTTATTTTTGCTAATCGCTCACTTCGCATTATTTTCTCTTAAAATAAATGTGTGCAGGTTTCGTAGATGGTGTTCATGAAAAAATAAAAAGAAACAAAACAAAATATCACCTTATGACAGAAAGACATTTTTAAGTGATTATAATTTAGTACTTATATGGAAATGATTTTCTTTGCTAAGGTTTGTACTCTGTCAGATTAGCGTTTAAATTCCCTAAAACTCCATGAAAGCACAAATGTGTTTCCTTTACCGAGTGTACGATACTAATTAGTTTGTATGCAGTTTTGATAATAGTGTTCTTGTCTGCATGTGTTGAGGCCAATTATTTTGAAGTTACTTGTACTTTGAAATTGATGAGAGAACAGTTATTTAGCGGAAGTTATTGTCAAACAGACAAAGCATTAAACTACGACTGTGTTTATAAATACAATCACACAAGACAATATGCGTGCATAGACTTTGTGAATTGTATATTTTGTATTAAGCAAAAACAAAATGCCCTGCAAACAGTAAGAAAAAAACATATGACTTTGATGCAGTGAGCTATTGAAATATTTTGGGTATATTCATATGACAAAACAGTTAGAAGCTAACAGAATCCGCGAAACATTCATTTCACAAGAAACCGACACACGTCTTTGAAAAACATGTAAACATTTAAGCCAATTCACTGATGATAGACTATTTCACCTTTGTGTATAAGTTTACTGACTGTTACCATTGGTGATCATTTCTAATGACATACTTTATCACCTTTTGTGAAAATGTCTACTGACAGAATTGTTTACCTTCGGTGGATATTTTTCATCTTTTTGTAAAAGAAATCTGACAGACTATTTTGCCTTCGGTAAAAATGTTCAATAGACTTTGGATTGTTGTTGGATAATTTCAGGTAATAAAGTCATTAATAACCATGTATACAGTCAAATGATCCCAGGCTTCCTTCTCACAAACCACGCTCTCAAATGACTTAATAAAAGTCAACAATATGTACGATGTACTAATGGGAAGCCTCTTAATGTACTTCTACTGTACAATTACGACAAACATTTGAATACGTTTCACACCGCCTGTTTTTCTAATAAGTCTTTCGTTGAAGTTGTATTTGATTGATGAGCGAACGTGTGGTGAACAATACAGAAATACTCATAGTACATGTAAATAGATAAATTAATTTCATAATGGATTTAAAAGCGAAAATTAGAAGGAACAAAAACCTCCATATAGGTATTAGTCACAATGACAATGGTATATGCTATGTACTCTAGAACGGACAGCAGGATGGCCTGTTATACGCATCAAGTTGAATGTTAAAAGACTTGCTGTGGTTGTGTGCAGACGGAGGAATGGTATAGTCATCAGTGTTATCTGCCGATGTGAAAGTCGAGGAGGCAGATGAGCTGTGCAGACCAGAGATGTGTTCTTCAAACATACACCCCACTGTTCTAGGGGGTAATGTCGGTACAAGGTGACAGATCTCTAAACTTTGACCTAACTAGGTGTTAGTGGTGAACTCATTTAGTCTCTCTAACACTGAGGGTGTCATTGATGTGCTCATGTAAGTCTCGCTATCCGACTTAGATGTCACTAGAGGGCTTACTATAGGGCTATCGAAAATGGTAGCCTAATTCGATTTCACTCTTAAAAATAAGTTCGTATTAGCTAAAACGTGATTCAACAATGTGTATTATGTACATTGTAAGTCTATGGTTATTTTAACTATTTTATCATTTAAACATTATTTATACCACCTACCAGTGGCATAGAATACTACATAAGATGAGAACGACTTGAAAATTGATTTTGCCATCAGGGAATATTTTTTCTCAAAAGCGGATTTCTCCTCGTGCCAGGTGACGTCATGAAGCGGAAATAAAATCTTTTTACATAGTTTTAAGTTTCACGGTGTTCCTCCGTGCAAAACTTGCATTTGTTGACATTATCACTGACCGACGATTTCGATTATCATAAGGACTAGAAGTCGATTGGAAGAGACAGTATTTGTTTACTTGTTTATGAATGTGAAAAAATATATAAGGTATTAGTCTGTAAATAATGAACAGTTTATCCCAGTGATATCAAAGTTTTACTTTCTACACAAACAATGTACGGATTAAAAGTTCCACCAATGTCATTGTGACTAATAACCATATGGAGCCAATACAATTTTGTTTTCAATTTTCGTTTTTAATTCAATTATTAGATTGTTTAATTGTTTGCGACACGTTCAATGCGTACATTGTTTGTGTAGAAAGTAAAACTTTGATATCACATATTCCAAACTGATGAATAGTAATGAAGCTTACCTGTGGTTGCCTCTTGCTTTTATAAACGTGCTCGTGATTAGAAAATACTGTGTGATATAACATATATACACTTTCTAAAACTCGGATGAGGATATAGTTTAGATACTGTATAACTACAATAATTACAGTATACACATTATACCACTATGACGATAACTGTGTAAGCTTTGTACAACTGTGACGATGACATAAATACAGTTTACATCCATGTCAAACCATAGTATTTACAGCTATAACCCTTTCGTTACGAGACAATCTTCATAAGAGCTCATCTTCAGCACCAAGAGGACCAAACACACATGTCTTCAGAACACCGACGTCCGTCGCCTGCCTGGACACATCGTTCTTTTAGAGTCTTCTGTACTTCACTAAATGGCAGACGTCACACGGTCGCCGACATCAGATGAGAACAGGAGCTTGAAATAGTGTTGAACAAGAGAAATATATCATTAAATTAAGGAAAGGGGCCAAAGCAGACATGATACTGCAGATGAAGAATTTGTGAACAGTGAAATGTAAATAATAAAAGTGAAACCGTGACCTAAGTAAAATAATTGAAATAATTCTTTACCAATGACATCGAATTATTGAAGTTTTGCGTATATGTATCTTATATTCAATAAGTTTTTATTAGTAGTTTGCACATCAGTGTTCAATGTTCAACGTTCTTTATTCCTTTGGCCTTGCGACCCATAAGTTGCAAATACAACATAAATATGTACAATGTATACAAACAAACAGAGTGTTTACATGCTTAAAATTACACAATATCATAATTAACCTTTAATTTATTTTTTATTTTCTTGAATGCCAATTGTAAAAAAAATCCCGTTCTATTTCAGTGGAATACGCTCAATACTAATTCATCATTATACTCATATTGTAATATAGCAATAGCTCTCCACTGTTTGAGAATTAAAGGTAAAGGAAATGGCATATTTAAAAGAATGTGTAGTACATGCATTCTTTATTTTACCCTATCAGATCGAAATACCTATGTCAGTCAAAAGGCAAGAGACTGATCAACAATGTTAGATAGGGCCTACGTTGGTTTTGCCTGTTGCTCGATTCCTTTTCCTTTTGAGATATATACAATAAAATATTCTGAATTGAGTATGATGAGTGACTGTTGATTCTTGTAGTTTCGTAGTTCCTATCACAGTGCACGTAGTTTCAATTAGTGTTGAAGTTCTAATAATGACAAAACTTTAAATAGTGTTGTTGTTGTAATAAAGCCAAGGATAAACTATGACGGGATTTTAAATGAATCTAGTCGTTCTTTCGAAGTTGAAGTGATATCCTGGTTTTTGCGTCAGCAGATCAAAACTATCACGAACAAAGTATAAACATATGTACAAACCTACACTATGTCATATTCTTTAACATTGGTGTATCTAGCCGTATAATACAAACTATGACTCCAATGCAAATTGTTCAGATCAATATGTGAACGTACCCGGAAGTGGTTTCAATCACTGATTAAGGTGTATAGATACAAGTTGGATAGAAAACATGTTTTCCATCAAACAGTCAAAACCATTACGTAATATACAACTGTAGATAGGACACCAGTTTATAAGCGTAGACTATAAGACAATTTCTGGTTACCAGGAATTCATTTACCGATAAATGTCCTCCTGTACACCAACAGACGGGAAAACACGAGGCTTCAGTGTACATCAGAATCCCTTGTAAAAATCTAGGTTCATGTTGTCTACATGAAATAGCGAGTAGACACGATAGCTTATTGATAATTTACAAAACACGCAAAGCCTTAAAAACAGAAATATGACTACATCTCTTAGCTATTTATCACCTCATTGTTCGAAATTATGAATAACCACAAATACCATTGGGGTTTTTTCATTTCTTATTTCCAAATATCTATTTTATTTTAAAATTTGTTATAAACAAACAAAGCTGTTAATCGTTTCGACATGTTAACTCTCACGAGGACAACACATAATGGTCAATATCCTAATTGATTAATTTGTTAGTGGTAATTTTGTTATATTAATAACGACCTCTGGAACTCTTCATGACTTGATTAAAGACCTTTCCCACTTGACATGGCGCTGTGGAAACCACCTCGTGCTCTAAATATACCACTATCTAGAGAGATCATGATAGCTAATCTCGCATACCTACAATTTGGACTGGATGTTTTTCATACTTGATACGAGTATCATCTGGAACTGTAGAACTGTAGACCGGTGTTGGTGAGAAATACATCCCCCGGTAGTGGGGTGGTACTTGTCAACACTACGGTGGGGGCAGTAAAACGCCACCTGTCGCTCCTCCAAGACTCTGGGTCCTGCTTTATCTTCACTGCCGTCCCCTGAGCCAACTTTGATGTTAGAGGCACGAGCAGAACGAGCCGGCGATTTGTTACATAGACGCATTCAAAGTGCTCTAAATATGTAACTATTACCCCGCTTTAGTAGCGTTTTATGACTGGACCTGGCGAGGTAGAACATAAAGTCACGTGGGGTGTATAAATCTGCAATGATATACAACTTAGGTTTACTAAACACTAAGCACGCAAACAAACTACACTCCTTTTGACGACAGGCAGTGTCATCTGTAATATAGGGGAGTTCTACAATTAGCTGAGAGTGACACAGCACCGTACATATCTACATACTGCAACTGTTTAATGTGAATGGGTCTGGATTTTTTTGTTTGTTAATGTTTATAAATGTTAGTAACATGAACTTTCTTTTTAACTTATGATACAACAGCAATGTGAATGTAACGTTAAAAAGATAGATGAGTCACGACGGGATACAACATTGTTCACCTTGAACTGAGGTAGTTACGATACGGTAATATGTCCATAAACTGCAGTAGCCGTCATAGAAATGGCATGGTGTGGTGGTGGCGGCGGTGGCGATCACGATGATGGTGGTGTGGCATTGTGGTGGTGGTGGTGTGGCATTTTTGGTGGTGTTGCTTGTGTTGGTGGTGAGATTGTAGCTTAGGAGGGGTGATGGTAGTGGATTTTAGTGAATATACAGATATATTATGGCTCCAGATGGTAAGATTAAGTCGGTTGTCCCTCCATGTCCCACCGCTAATCGTGTGTAATCACAATTTGCAGTACTGGACACTAGTAATGTTCAGATATGTATTACCGGCGATCGTATATAAAAAAAAAAAAAAGATATAAGGAAGAGCGCACTTGAATCAAAATAATTTGTTTGTTTGTTTGGAGTTTAACGTCGTCGCAACATTTAGATCTGAGGTCACACGGATACAGATGCTGAAGTGAAGTCACACGGATACAGATGCTGAAGGAGACCCCGCTGAAAAGGATCATTGCTAGGTAGGAACAGAGGTCCCTATCGCTGCAATGAGGACAGCAAGTTAATATAAGATAATTTAAGAAACCCAATCCTTTCTATCGTTATAAAGTCGCCGTTGCGTCCACGTCGGTTGTGCATGCAAAAAAAAATGTTTCAAGATGAAATGCAAAATATTTACGATGAAATAGGAAATTATAAAAAACTACCTCGGCAAATGTACCCAAATTTGCTGTATGGTGTAACTTGTCATTATTGTAGCGTTATCACACTAGCCTCTATAACAATCTGAGATATCAAATGGATATTTAACTACGGAATGCTTAAAAGCCCCCAGACGGTAATAACAGCAATATATGTAATAGATATATAACGAGTATAACACCTCCAGGAAAACGGCGTTTGATATACACCTGTCTTCAGGCAGCAAAAATAGGCAAGAAGGCATCAACTGTCCACTTATATAAAGAGGGGGTGCTCCGTTTGATCAACGAACGCAAGCGTATTCGTCACCTCGACCAGGCTAGGACTATTCCAACCTACTAGAGGGCTGCACGCGAGTCATTAACACAAGCTAATAGTCTAGCCGAGACCTCGCCAGCTTCTCGACGTCTTACACTGTGAATATTGCACTGGAGTGCCGAGAAAATGAATTGGCACCGTCTATTTATAGATGAATGTCTTTTTGACTAATTTGTTTCTTCAAAAGTAACATAGACAAAATTTAATTAATTAATCGACACCTATTTCTATGGGGTTGGATAGTGGCCGATAACTGTCACCTCCCTTCTCGTCTACAGCGCCATACTCTGGTACCAGACACAATAACAGTACTGGAAGCTCAGACCTAGCGGTGTCAAACCACAGTCCAATCTTCAAGCCACTATGTCTTAATCCTCACGCCTCTATAGAGTGCTTAGAAACCCAGCCATACTATAGCTAAACCCGAACTGGGCTAGTTGTAGTTAATGACACACTTCCTTACGCTGTTTCCTTCGGAGATCTGAAGAGTATCGGGATCCGACCATTTATGGTCTAAGACGTGGAATTTCAAAGGGTACAAAACTGTGCATCACCTTATATCAACCTGTTGTGTATTACAAAGAAACTAATTTTATGCAAGGGCTATTACTATAACATATACCTTTCCAATCAAGTCATTTATAACATTCACCTTTATCACCGTGTAACTCACACCTGTCACATCCTGTAACCGATATCACGTACAAGTTCTATCGTTCGTCATGTTAGGGTACCGTTTCCTCCTTGGTTGTTTGGCGGTCTTCCTTTCTTTGTTGTGTCATTGGTTCCTGATTGTTCCTGGTCTGGCGTGTTGGTTTAGTGTCTCCTCGGTTCTGGGTTTGTGTTTTGTTTTGGTGCCAGCTTTGTTGTTTGTCTTCTAATGGTGTTTTCTTAGCTCATTTTTTGTTTTGTTTTGTTTGTCCGCTTCCTTGCATCCTGGTGCTGTCTTTATGATGGTGTCTCCTGAGTTCTTGGTCGTGCATATTGTTTTGTTTCTCCTTAGTTCCTGGTCTTGCGAGTTATTTGCTTGCTTGGTGTTTAAATGTTTTTATGTTGATGTTGTATTATTTATGTTTATCTACATGGTAGTCCTGTTGCCTTTTAATATATTTTGGTGCTCGTTTGTACTTTGTTTGTACTTCTAACTAGCCTCGGGTATTAATTATATTGTATTTTGTAACTTACTTTGGAAGTGTGCACATTTTCAGGTATTATGTTAACTTAAATACGTTGTTTGTCTGCTCTACTTCGCAGGAAGTATATTTTTCATTCTCAAAAGTATTGTTTGCTTTTTCTAGCGAACTCTGCTCTATGAGAAGACAATGTATTTTAATCTATCATGCAGGTATGTTTTATTATGTCTGTAGGTAATACTTTTACCGAAATGTATTGTCTATCAAATTTACTTTACAGGTTGTACCAAGTAACAAAAAATATTCATAAAATTTTGCTAAAACCTTGGACACCAATCTTACAGTGAACATCATTACCAACAATATGACCTCATCTGTCCATAGAAAAACAAACGATTGGGTTTAGAGAGCTTTATTTGTTTTTAAACGACGAAACACAGGAAATTACTAGTTTATGGGTGTATTTGAGGCAACTCGATCTCTCGGATGGGAAATGAACGTCTGACGTGAGCGCAATGGCACTGTCTTAGGTCATCATGATTATTAGCCAGAGGAAGGAGGAAACTATTCCGGAGTCAGCTTACGGTTGGATATAAGATTCGTGCAGGTTGTTAGAGAATAATCTTCAAAGATAATTGCAGTTTCTGTCTTGGAGACGGAATCAAAAGTTCTTATTACGGATCGTCAACTACCGTATGTCACGTGCGGCTGAGTTACCAGGTACTCTCCAACGTACATCCACAATATGTCAGGTTAAATGGCACAGGGATGAGTCCTTGTCATACAGTGTCACTCGTCCTACTCATAGTGAGTAACATCTGGCTATCTAAACCAATTTACGAACTGATTACCGGATATTGGTAGCATCCTTGGTCGTCTTCGGAAATGTGAACTGAACGCATTGACAAGTCTCATCACTTAAAACTGCATGCAATATTTCAGAATATTTAAACGAATTATGTTGTACCTGTGTATCAAATAGGAAATCAGTTTGAAAATAAGGAAATGTGTTACTGCTACACAGATTTGGGGTACTGATAGTAATAGTTTTGTTTCAAATTTGAATTTATTCCCCCAGCATCTTTTTGGAGGCATGCCAGGGTTGGGTTGCCAGGGTTGGGTTGCCCCGGGCTCATCCCTCTTACACAATATAGCATCACGCAGGAGGCCTCTGTCCCTTCATTCTCTCTTTCTTCTTCATTTTTTTCTCTCAAACTCAAAATCGATCATTCGTTCATTCTCATTCCTTACAATAATAATATTATTTGATTTCAACAAAATGATATCTTAAATTACCCAAACCATTCCTTCTATTCATATTCAAATATTGACAGTACAGGTACATTCATATTTATAAATTCATTTGTATGCCAAAACCCTGCTTTCTCGATTTGGGATTGCTATATTTTCCTAAATTTTAAAACTGATAAACCGAATTTATGTTACTAAAAAAAGTGCGTTTTTCATGTGTATTTTGGAATAACTCAAAAAGAATGTATGTGGAAATAAAAATGTACAAATACGAATGTACCCACCAATATAAACCTATATACATAGACACAAACATATAAACAGTGTACAAATACGAATGTACCTACCAATGTAAACCTACATACATAGACACAAACATATAAACAGTGTACAAATACGAATGTATCTACCAATATAAACCTATATACATAGATACAAACATATAAACAGTTTACAAATACGAATGTACCTACCAATATAAACCTACATACATAGACACAAACATATAAACAGTGTACAATGTACCTGCCAATATAAACCTATATACATAGACACAAACATATAAACAGTGTACAATGTCCCTGCCAATATAAACCTATATACATAGACACAAACATATAAACAGTGTACAATGTACCTACCAATATAAACCTATATACATAGACACAAACATATAAACAGTGTACAAATACGAATGTACCTACCAATATAAACCTATATACATAGACACAAACATATAAACAGTGTACAAATACGAATGTACCTACCAATATAAACCTATATACATAGACACAAACATATAAACAGTGTACAAATACGAATGTACCTACCAATATAAACCTATATACATAGACACAAACATATAAACAGTGTACAAATACGAATGTACCTACCAATATAAACCTATATACATAGACACAAACGTATAAACAGTGTACAAATACGAATGTACCTACCAATATAAACCTATATACATAGACACAAACATATAAACAGTGTACAAATACGAATGTACCTACCAATATAAACCTATATACATAGACACAAACATATAAACAGTGTACAAATACGAATGTACCTACCAATATAAACCTATATACATAGACACAAACATATAAACAGTGTACAAATACGAATGTACCTACCAATATAAACCTATATACATAGACACAAACATATAAACAGTTTACAATGTACCTACCAATATAAACCTATATACATAGACACAAACATATAAACAGTGTACAAATACGAATGTACCTACCAATATAAACCTATATACATAGACACGAAACTATTAACAGTGTACAAATACGAATGTACCTACCAATATAAACCTATATACATAGGCACAAACATATAAACAGTTTACAATCATGTGAAATTAAACTACACGTACATACTATGTATTTACAAAAGAAATAAACACACAATCGAGATGACTGAAATATTACAGGAGTCATACATACCACACATAAGTGTACACACATACACTCACATACAGGTGCAAACTGCTATATATATTACATAAGTACATCCCACACTTACACCCTTGCCTGACAGCATATATAAACATTGCAAACATTCTTTATATTAAGACACTAATATGTGCATACATCCATCCATTCTATTACAATACATACATGTACCATGTCATTTGAGTCTACATATACACATAAAGCAATAAACAAACTTATCAACATAACACATACACAAGACCAACATAACACATATATGTATACTTGTCATTTACTTAAATACCAACAATCTTTCTTCAGGTTTTTATTAGTTATTTCAGGGTTGTTGTAAGTTTACCCGGATATGAATCTGTTAAAATAAGGGTACAAATAACAGTAAAGTTATGGTTCAGATGACATAAAAATCCACTGTGAACATTAGGGTACATACAACCTTACAATCCAATTNAGGGTACATACAACATTACCATCCACTGTGAACATTAGGGTACATACAACATTACCATCCACTGTGAACATTAGGGTGCATACAACATTACAATCCACTTTGAACATTAGGGTACATACAACATTACCATCCACTGTGAATATTAGGGTACATACAACATTACAATCGACTGAAAACATTAGTGTACATACAACATTACCATGCACTGTGAACATTAGGGTACATACAACATTACAAACCACTGTGAACATTAGGGTACATACAACATCACAATCTGCTGTGAGCATTAGGGTACATACAACATAACAATCCATTGTCAACATTAGGGTACATACAACATTACAATCCAATGTGAAAATTAGGGTAAATACAACATAACAATCCCCTGTTAATGTTAGGGTACATAGAACATTACAATCCACTGTCAACATTAGGGAACATACAACATAACAATCCACTGTGAACATTAGGGCACATACAACATTACAATCCACTGTGAACATTAGGGCACATACAACATTACAATCCACTGTGAACATTAGGTTACATACAACATAACAATCCACTGTGAACATAAGGGCACATACAACATAACAATCCACTGTCAAGATTAGGGTACATACAACATTGCAATCCACTGTGGATATTAGGGTTCATACAACATTACAATCCACAGTGAACATTAGGGTACATACAACATCACAATCTACTGTGAACATTAGGGTTCATACAACATTACAATCCACAGTGAACATTAGGGTACATACAACATCACAATCTACTGTGAACATTAGGGTTCATACAACATTACAATCCACAGTGAACATTAGGGTACATACTACATTAAAATCCACTGTAAATATTAGGGTACATACAACATAACTATCCACTGTGAAGATTAGGGTACATACAACATTACAATCCACGGTCAATATTAGGGTACATACAACATTACAATCGACTGAAAACAATAGTGTACATACAACATTACCATGCACTGTGACCATTAGGGTACATACAACATTACAATCCAATGTGAAAATTAGGGTAAATACAACATAACAATCCCCTGTTAATGTTAGGGTACATAGAACATTACAATCCACTGTCAACATTAGGGTACATACAATATTACAATCCACTGTCAACATTAGGGTACATACAATATTACAATCCACTGTCAACATTAGGGTACATACAACATAACAATCCATTGTCAACATTAGGGTACATACAACATTACAATCCACTGTGAATATTAGGGTACATACAACATCACAATCGACTGAAAACATTAGTGTACATACAGCATTACCATGCACTGTGAACATTAGGGCACATACAACATAACAATCCACTGTCAAGATTAGGGTACATACAACATTGCAATCCACTGTGGATATTAGGGTTCATACAACATTACAATCCACAGTGAACATTAGGGTACATACAACATAACACTGTGAACATTAGGGTGTATACAACATTACAATCTACTTTGAACATTAGGGTACATACAACATTACCAACCACTGTGAACATTAGGGTGCATACAGCATTACAATCCACTGAAAACATTAGTGTACATACAACATTACAATCGACTGTGAACATTAGGGTACATACAACACAACAATCCCCTGTGAACATAAGGGTACATACAACATTACAATCCAATGTGAAAATTAGGGTAAATACAACATAACAATCCCCTGTTAATGTTAGGGTACATAGAACATTACAATCCACTGTCAACATTAGGGTATATAAAACATTACAATCCGCTGTCAACATTAGGGTATATACAACATTACAATCCACTGTGAACATTAGGGTGCATACAGCATTACAAGCCACTGAAAACATTAGTGTACATACAACATTACAATCGACTGTGAACATTAGGGTACATACAACACAACAATCCATTGTCAACATTAGGGTATATACAACATTACAATCCAATGTGAACATTAGGGAACATACAACATAACAATCCACTGTGAACATTAGGGTACATAAAACATTACCATCCACTGTGAACATTAGGGTGCATACAACATTACAATCCACTTTGAACATTAGTGTACATACAACATTACCATCCACTGTGAACATTACGGTACATACAACATAACAATCCACAGTGAATATTAGGGTACATACAACATAACAATCCACTGGAAACATTAGGGTACATACACCATTACAATCCATTGTCAACATCAGGGTATATACAACATTACAATCTACTGTGAACATTAGGGTATATACAACATTACAATCCACTGTGAACATTAGGGTGCATACAGCATTACAAGCCACTGAAAACATTAGTGTACATACAACATTACCATGCACTGTGACCATTAGGGTACATACAACATTACAATCCAATGTGAAAATTAGGGTACATACAACATAACAATCCACTATGAACATAAGGGTACATACAACATTACAATCCACTGTGAATATTAGGGTACATACAACATTACAATCCACTTTGAACATTAGTGTACATACAACATTACCATCCACTGTGAACATTACGGTACATACAACATAACAATCCACAGTGAATATTAGGGTACATACAACATAACAATCCACTATGAACATAAGGGTACATACAACATTACAATCCACTGTCAATATTAGGGTACATACAACATTACAATCGACTGAAAACAATAGTGTACATACAACATTACCATGCACTGTGAACATTAGGGTACATACAACATCACAATCTGCTGTGAGCATTAGGGTACATACAACATAACAATCCATTGTCAATATTAGGGTACATACAACATTACAATCCACTGTGAATATTAGGGTACATACAACATCACAATCGACTGAAAACATTAGTGTACATACAGCATTACCATGCACTGTGAACATTAGGGCACATACAACATAACAATCCACTGTCAAGATTAGGGTACATACAACATTGCAATCCACTGTGGATATTAGGGTTCATACAACATTACAATCCACAGTGAACATTAGGGTACATACACCATAACAATCCACAGTGAACATTAGGGTATATACAACATAACAATCCACTGGAAACATTAGGGCACATACAACATAACAATCCACTGTCAACATTAGGGTACATACAACATTACAATCCACTTTGAACATTAGGGTACATACAACATTACAATCCACAGTAAATATTAGAGTACATACAACATAATAATCCACAGTGAACATTAGGGTACATACAACATTACAATCCACTGTGAACATTAGGGTACATAGAACATAACAATCCACAGTGAACATTAGGGTACATACAACATTACAGTCCACAGTGAACATTAGGGTACATACAACATTACCATCCACTGTGAACATAAGGGTACATACAACATAACAATCCACAGTGAACTTTAGGGTACATGCAACATTACAATCCACTGTAAATATTAGAGTACATACAACATAACAATCCACTGTGAACATAAGGGTACATACAACATTACAATCCAATGTGAAAATTAGGGTAAATACAACAGAACAATCCACTGTTAATGTTAGGGTACATAGAACATTACAATCCACTGTCAACATTAGGGTACATACAATATTACAATCCACATTGAACATAAGGGTACATACAACATTACAATCCGCACGGAACATTAGGGTACATACAACATTACCATCCACTGTGAACATAAGGGTGCATACAACATTACAATCCACTTTGAACATTAGGGTACATACAACATAACAATCCGCAGTGAACATTAGGGTATATACAACATAACAATCCACTGGAAACATTAGGGCACATACAACATAACAATCCACTGTCAACATTAGGGTACATACAACATTACAATCCACTGGGAACATTAGGGTACATACAACATTACAATCCACTGGGAACATTAGGGTACATACAACATTACAATCCACTGGGAACATTAGGGTACATACAACATTACAATCCACTTTGAACATTAGGGTACATACAACATAACAATCCACAGTGAATATTAGGGTACATACAACATTACAATCCACTGTGAACATTAGGGTACATAGAACATAACAATCCACAGTGAACATTAGGGTACATACAACATTACAGTCCACAGTGAACATTAGGGTACATACAACATAACAATCCCCAGTGAACATTAGGGTATATACAACATTACCATCCTCTTTCAACATTAGGGTACATACAACATTACAATCAACAGTAAACATTAGAGTACATACAACATAATAATCTACAGTGAACATTAGGGTACATACAACATCACAATCCACAGTGAACATTAGGGTATATACAACATTACCATCCACTTTCAACATTAGGGTACATACAACATTACAATCCACAGTAAACATTAGAGTACATACAACATAATAATCCACAGTGAACATTAGGGTACATACAACATCACAATCTACTGTGAACATTAGGGTTCATACAACATTACAATCCACTTTGTACATTAGGGTACATACAACATAACAATCCACAGAGAACATTAGGGTACATACAACATCACAATCCACTGTGAACATTAGGGTTCATACAACATAACAACCCACAGTGAACATTAGGGTACATACAACATAACAATGCACTGTGAACATTAGGGTACATACAATATAACAATCCACAGTGAACATTAGGGTACATACAACATAACAATCCACAGTGAACATTAGGGTACATACAACATCACAATCTACTGTGAACATTAGGGTACATACAACATTGCAATCCACTGTGGATATTAGGGTTCATACAACATTACAATCCACTATGAACATTAGGGTACATACAACATAACAATCCACAGTGAACATTAAGGTTCATAAAGCATCCACTGTGAACATTAGGATACAGATACTATTACTATCTACAGTGAACATCATGGTACTAAAACACTTTAAAACTAAGTATGTAAGGGGCATCAGAAAGATATGGGGCTCATGCACCGATAACTTTGTAACAGTGTCACCATAAGGTCATCACATGGACATGAAAAGGTCATCATTGGGGTCACCATCGGGGTCACCATTATGTTATTAGAAGATCTGCACAAGATCGTCAATATCCCCGATGCGGGTTGTACATTATCTTAACCATGTTTTATGTGGTTATACAAATGGGTTACCGTAAACGTCTATGAAGAATAAGCACATGGTAACTTTAATATTAACTCCTTAAGACAGTTTTAAGACGCATTGTATTTAATGTCTATACATTCACTGTTTCCTGGCAAAGACCTGAACACGGTGTTGATAGCCACATGGCTGCCGATGTGTCTGCGCCTCTTCATTGGGTGTCGGTAAGGGTAGTGGGGGACAGTTTTACCATGAACACCTTACAAACAAATATACAACACAGTAGAGACATGGAGAGGCGTGGTTCTTAATTGCATTCGGTAAAAAACGAAATGTTCTAGAAATAGCGAAGATACATTCATTGCAAATAAAGATGTCTTGTTTTAACACATGTGCATATCTTGTGTTTCTTTCTTCATTGTCCTTCACCTTGCCGAGGTTTGAAAAGCGCTGATCTCTCACGAACATTACATGCAAATCATCATTTCCCTGGCTTTTTTTTCAATACTTCTTAGCATGTTGAACGGAATTATCGAGTTTTATCGACATTTACGAATTAGAATTGTACATTCAATGTCATATACTGAAAAAGAAGCGTAGGTATTTGGCCGGGTTTTCCTGAAATGTATTTAACCTGTAAGGTCCATTGGTGCTCCAATCGACGTCAGAATAGAAAGTCTATATCTCAAGTTTGCCGCTGATTGCGATGCTAATTCGAATTAAAGTGGTCCTCACGAGATACCTTGGAGGCTCAGCAGTAGTTAGGTTATCACTTCTCCCTACTAACAACTTAGGTATCGATGATGGATGCTGTTTCCGTGGCAGATTCCAGTATGTACAGTGACTGCTTGCTACCTGATTAACAGTTTTACTAAGTTCATTGACTTCATCAATACTTATCACTCCCTTGTATGTGATTTCGTTGTTTCTTATCACTACCCCTTTATGTGATTTCGCTGTTTGGTTTTGCGTGAACTGGTATGGGCTTCCCTGGAATGTATCTAGGACTTCTTGTTAATCTGTTTCTCAAGCAAATTTGATTCAATATTGATGCAAATGAGTGAAAAAGTCTCAAGCTGGCTTTAGTTTCACTAAAAAAATAAACTATTGACGAATATTTATGGTTTGTTTGGTCCTTTTTCACTATATCCTTTTTTAATTGCGATTCCCGAGCATACACTGGCGAGAACATTCATTATTGTTTTATACAATTGTTAAAAACAATTATGAAGATATTTCAAATTTACTTATGATATATAAATGTATGCAATATTGAAATCGTTTGTCTATTTTGTTTTATTGTATCAGAGGCATTGTCCCAGGAAAGTATTTTTTCGGTCGGCAAAACCTAATGCTTGTGTTAATTTTCTTTTAAGCTTGAAATGGGCAAAAACAGAACAGACATGGATAAAGGAAAGAACGTCAATAGAAACCTAGCATTCATGTAACGCCATAACTATCGTATGTGATGGTTTCAATGTGTTGTGAGGTTATACCATTGTATCACGTTCATTTGTATTTGTGTCATTATCTGATATTCAGCTATATTTTCATATCATTATATAATAACAAGTTGTCATTGTTTAACGACGGTCATGTCTCATGGGTTACACAATACTAGGACAGGAAACGGAAGTGGGAGTAGAGGGGTCTGGGATGCACAACACCTGTCTCTGACTCAAAGAAACAAGGGAAAGCGCTCCTCAAACAGTAACCTGCCTGGTGTTTCCTATTTACTGACAGACGTGGTGTGTACAGAGTTGACAGAGTTGAGTAAAGGTGAGAGCCGTACAAAGTATGACCCTACACTCGACAAGATATCCAGCAGAACAAACACACCATCCAACTAGATTACCGGTTCAATGGTTCACGTTGTCTGTACGACAGTGCCCGGCCACTACAAAGGATCCGTGTGAGGAGTGTTAGGGACCTCCTCACATGAATCATTAAGACGTCCGAGAGTGGAGATTTGTGTGACAGAAAGGTGCGAGGTTGTCGTTCTCTATGTCAGATCCAGTGAGAGAACTGCTTGTCACACTCCAACCTGTGTAACGCTCTCCAATGGGGATCGATCTAGATCCCTACACCTCCTCAACAACGCTTTCCATTGTCTGGTGACGATTACGGCTTCTCTGTCCGACTCTTCAAGGGCCCTGTAGAGGAATTCCAGATTTGATTAATTCGAGCAGGGTCTTTATTTCTAGCAATCAATACCAGGGGTCTCGTTTATTGTAAACACGTTTGTTATCAAAATAATTGACACAATCTCCAATTTTACAGGTAAGTCGAATATTAGCCTTCACCAGGTGACACTCTACAATAGAGAAGTCTTTATCAATCCCCGTGGTACTTACACATGCCAGTGTGATCACAGGTACACAGACTGTACTGGGCAGGTATCATCAACTTGAGACCGAAACGCACCAAACAGAATACGGAAGAAAGGGAACATTTATAAACTTTAGTCGCACTCGGAACACATGATGTCTTATAAAATCGGACTTTATTATAAAATACCTTTAAGTAACTAATTCGGATCTCTAGAAGAGATGTAATCAAATCATAGGCCCTGTGGAAAGTGGTGATCAATCACTCCAAGTACATGCTCCACTGTCACAGGTCTGACGGCATGAGACAACAGATTAAATTGGAAAGCTGTTTTGTACCACAGAGTGCGTTCAGACAGGTGATGATGATGGACTTGCCACCCCAACTGTCAGGATGATTAACGCGTGTTTTGTCTGAAATATGATTGATTGAAAAATAAAAATAATAAATGTAAGTTCAAAATGTCACAGGTGCAAAATAGCAAAATGGAGTAAGCCTAGTATAACCGTACGGCAATAGGTTAATCGTGTCAGGCTTAGCTTCAGTACCGACCATTCACTGACCAGTGGGCGGGCAAGGCATCCATAGTTATTTCCCCTGTGGTCTCTACCCTATTCTTTGACATATGTAAGTCATTTCAAGTAGCACCCCGTGAACATCGGTCGATTATAGCATGTGTTAGACAACTACAGTAATACCGATCTGTGACACCCCTACAAGGACCGCATGTCGGCCAAGAAAGTGGATTACGGACATTCAGACCTCCTTGACCTCTGGGTCTTTAGGTGTATCTATTTCGAACTGACCAATGTATTGTATAATATGGACAATGTGTGCGTGCTGTAATGTGTAGGAAAATGTGTCGACAGAGAGAACGGAAAGAAACTTCATTTCAAAGAAATAAATATTTCATTATCTCGCCTGTTGTCAATCGCAGCCTCGTACTTCCCTTCCCCCACCCGTTTCCCGTGTCATTATGTTTTTTATTCCCTCGCCTGTCCTGTGTAGCGCCCAATGCCCCATATAGTCACCCCCGATAACAGCGCCCCTCTGTCCCGTGTCGTCATATCTTTGCCCACATCTTTGCAATTCTCTCTCCTCCATCACTCCCTCCTCCAACACCACCCCCTCGTCTGCTCCAAATCGCCACAACCGTGCCCCATCCCACCCAATCCATCGCATGCCCCGTGTCGCCACCCTCTTGACGTTCCCCGTCCCCCGTGTCGCCACGCGTTGGTAGCGTTTTGGCAGACTGACTAGAACAGTTCGCGTGTCAGTTAGAGAGGCGCTGAAAGGCCCGAGCCCCGACATGTCAGCATGAGTTGTGTAAAACGCATTGAGGAGAGGCACGGGGGTAATGACAGCTAACATAAGGTTTTCCAGTCGGCATCGTGTTCTGTGTCTTCCGAAGATTCACAGGCATGAAAGACTGGCCAATAACTGGAGGGAGAAACGGCACAACAACAGGAGACAAGTCTGCTGACGTCAGACGAAAGGAAATTGAAAATTGTAACACATTCCTCGTATGCCGTTTCTGCAGAATTGGAAGTGTCAGGTATTGGGATTGGATAAGAAATCACCGATTCTGTCTTAATTAAGTGGAATGTGTGTGTATTCTAGGTACATCCAGCCACTCATCACTGTTCAAACAAGGACTAATATTATTCTTATATAGTTTATGAAAACCAAAGCTGAAAGAAGTCCTGAGCTATATATTATTTATACGTAATGTTAATAGATTAGTATGTGTTGTACGTAGTATTATATTGTATACTCACGTACGTACATACATATTGTTGATGTTTTTTCCTGAGAAGGACATTAGTACATATTTAAGAAGACTTATATAGATATAGCCTGTTATTGATACATGTCCTCATTATCAACCTTGAGTTACCTATTGTTTATTATATGACTTAATGAAAAATAAAATACTTTGAATGAAACATGTTGTTGACTTTCACCTAAAAAGTTATTCAGATATGTGGGGTTTTAGAACGGTGGTCTGGAATCTATTTCAGAGTTTAAGCCGATTTCCCCACCACGTATTACCAGCGTAATCTCATTACATCATTAGGAGAAGCCACAACGTCACCGTCACCACATCTCCTGATCCTCCACAAAACCCGACAGTATTACCGGTAGTAAACGAATATTAAATAACTATTTGTATACATGTACACTTATAACATCTTAATATTATCAATACTGAGCGAGGAGAATTTTCCTTTTAGCGAAGCGTGCAACAAACATTACTCACTTGTGTGTAATGGAAATGTATTTCTATTGCAAAGCACATGTACATATTTAGCATATACTCGTGTTACAGGGTACATGTACATATTATAATCGTGCAATAAGGGGTTTCCAATATATTTATTTAAGATTATTTAAGAAATTAGCAAGATAATTTCCTGGTTATTCTGTATATTTTTATGTATCTTTTTAGATATACATAGCATTACAAAGTCATTGTGTCATTGCTAACTTTTATTACATGTATGTTCCGCAACAAATCAAAGAGAAAACAACAATGACAATTGCCGACATTATTTGACCAATGATAAAAGAGCATTTAACACCATGCACCAGTTACGGAGTTAGAAAGTTATCACACACTGTCTGTACATTACAAAATACAGTTAGTGTGTATTCTACCACATCAGCGACATAGATAACGACACATTTCGTTGGGTAATATCCATGCGGTTGCAAGTAATATTTTCCAAAACAAGCAATCATTTATTAATCACATCCGATTTCAAATGTTTTCAAGGTTGGACATTTCCATTACATCATTATAGTAAGGGCAGGTTCTTTTTATCAATATCAATTCTGACTTGACTGTTATCGCTCTCTTTTGATTATTTATCAGGAAAAACGATCGCACTTTCTTATTATTAAGAGGCCACGTGGAAAATGGGATACGTACAACTAAAGGCGTCTCCTAACCTAGCAGTGGTATTAATACAATCAAATGTGCATACAATGTACAATAGCTTTCCTGCCAATGGCAAAATGTTCTCATAATACAATCATGTTTCAAAAAGAAACTTGGTTCATGAATGTGAAAGTTAAAATAAACTTTTATGAAACTTAAAAACATGTTTTGGCAAAACAAGACTTCGAATTTACGTTATCATGTCAAAGTTTTTTTGCTACTTCAATTCTTCCGTCTATCGTCAGCAATCTACTTCTATCGTCAACGGCCGTTATTAACCCACATTGAAGGTAATCGCGTTGCGTTCACGTATTTTTAACAGGTGTTTTTCGTTATTTTTACTTACAAAAACAGCATCCCAGTTGAAAAGCCCTGTTTGGAGAAACACTGGTAGAAACCTGTGCACTTCACGCTTAAGGGAGCATTATCAATCATTTTTACGCGAAAATGAAGTGTATCCCGGATCGCCAGATGCCGAAGAGTTGTTGTTGAACGCTCCCCCAGCTGGCCTGGACCAGCCAAACTATGCCATTGAGGAGAGCTGGCATTGTTCTCGCCGGTCTAATAAGGCTGGTTTTGGCACAGGCCCCCATCACTCCCCCTCCTTAGCAGTGTACACCTCTGTCAGGCCCGTCAGGTCCGGTCACAAGGTCCCACTAATTGGTACTTTCTGTTTAGGTTCTATGCTAAGTATACAGAGCTATTTTCTTTCTTTTTTAATGTTTTAACATTTTCTATAAGTGACGTCATTGAATCAGTCGGTGCATTTCGATCCTCTTCCAGGATTTACGAAAATATTTATTCTAAAGTACCTTTGAACGTCTGGTGTAGTTCAAAAAATCATAATTGCACGAAAACGTCGGATGCTTTTGCTAAGTACCACTTCTTTTTAGCATGCACCGAAGTTGCCTTACTTGTTCATATTTAACGTTTTCTCATTGAAGATCGCTTTACCTGTTCATATTTAATGTATCTCATTGAACGTCGCTTTACCTGTTCATATCTAATGTATCTCACTGAAGGTCTCTTTACCTGTTCATATTTAATGTATCTCATTGAAAGTCGCTTTACCTGTTCATAGTTAACGTTTCTCACTGGAGGTCGCTTTACCTGTTCATATTAAATGTATCTCATTGAAGGTCGCTTTACCTGTTCATATTTAATGTATCTCACTGAAGGTCGCTTTACCTGTTCATATTTAATGTATCTCATTGAAGGTCGCTTTACATGTACCTGTTCATATTTAACGTTTCTCACTAAAGGTCGCTTTACCTGTTCATATATAATGTATCTCATTGAAGGTCGCTTTACCTGTTCATATTAACGTTTCTCAGTAAGGGTCGCTTTACCTGTTCATATTAACGTGTCTCACTAACGGGTCGCTGTACCTGTTCATATTAACGTTCCTCAGTAAGGGTCGCTTTACCTGTTCATATTAACGTGTCTCACTAACGGGTCGCTTTACCTGTTCATATTAACGTTCCTCAGTAAGGGTCGCTTTACCTGTTCATATTAAAGTGTCTGACTAAGGGTCGCTTTACCTGTTCATATTAACATGTCTCAGTAAGGGTCGCTTTACCTGTTCATATTCACGTGTCTCACTAAGGGTCGCTTCACCTGTTCATATTAACGTTTCTCAGTAAGAGTCGCTTTAACTGTTCATATTAATGTTTCTCACTAAGGGTCGCTTTACCTGTTCATATTAACGTGTCTCGCTAACGGGTCGCTTTACCTGTTCATATTAACGTTCCTCAGTAAGGGTCGCTTTACCTGTTCATATTAACGTGTCTCAATTAGGGTCGCTTTACCTGTTCATATTTAATGTATCTCATTGAAGGTCGCTTTACCTGTTCATATTAACGTGTCTCAATTAGGGTCGCTTTACCTGTTCATATTTAATGTATCTCATTGAAGTTCGCTTTACATGTACCTGTTCATATTTAACGTTTCTCACTAAAGGTCGCTTTACCTGTTCATATATAATGTATCTCACTGAAGTTCGCTTTACCTGTTCATATATAATGTATCTCATTGAAGGTCGCCTTACCTGTTCATATTAACGTGTCTCACTAAGGGTCGCTTCACCTGATCATATTAACGTTTCTCAGTAAGAGTCGCTTTAACTGTTCATATTAACGTTTCTCACTAAAGGGCGCTTTACCTGTTCATATTAACGTGTCTCAGTAAGGGTCGCTTTAACTGTTCATATTAACGTGTCTCAATTAGGGTCGCTTTACCTGTTCATATTAACGTTTCTCAGTAAGGGTCACTTTACCTGTTCATATTAACGTGTCTCAGTAAGGGTCGTTTTACCTGTTCATATTAACGTGTCTCAGTAAGGGTCGCTTTACCTGTTCATATTAAAGTGTCTGACTAAGGGTCGCTTTACCTGTTCATATTAACATGTCTCAGTAAGGGTCGCTTTACCTGTTCATATTAACGTTTCTCAGTAAGGGTCGCTTTAACTGTTCATATTAACGTGTCTCAGTAAGGGTCCTTTTACCTGTTCATATTAACATGTCTCAGTAAGGGTCGCTTTACCTGTTCATATTAACGTTTCTCACTAAGGGTCGCTTTGCCTGTTCATATTAACGTGTCTCACTAAGGGTCGTTTTAAATGTTTCTTACCGAGGTTCATCTTTATAGGTTAATATTACTGTTTCTTAATAACGGTTGGTTTACGTGTTTATAATAATGTTATCGTCGTGGCAAGCCTTCTTCTTTAGACAATTAAACCGTCTCACTGAGGGTGCTTTTCATGTTTCTTTTAAGTAAGGCTCGCCCAACATGTTGGGCGAGCCTTGGTTAAAAGGAACATTTCTCAGATGGTTGCCTTCCATATACCGTTCTCACCGATGGTCGCTGTGCAGATTGATTGTACAGCAGAAAGAGACCCATATATTCTGGTAACTTCTACAAGTTTGGTTCGAACCCCTGACACCATACACAAGGTTGTGGGTCTGTGTAGTGTATTCATATTATACACGCTATCTTATAAATTTACCCTCAAGCTTATATATTAATTAAAATGAACGTTTTGTGTAATTAAGCAAGTGTTTGTACAGGCATAAAGATAAAGTATATTGAGTCAGGACATGAACGTGGTATTACTTTCAAGCATGCCAGCATGGTTCTAAAGGAATCGTACCCATTGACTACGTGGGTGTTAGAATCTCTTTTTCAAATTGCTGTTTTATTGTGAGACCACCTGCTGGACAATGCGAGAATACATCCACTCAAGAGCATGCTACTGACCACACTATTATGATGTAATACGTATATACGCCGCGTTTTGCATACTCACATTTCGCCGAATCTATTCCAGATGTTAATTATAGAGAAGATTTTCTATGGCCATTAACTGATACGTCTATAGAATCTCCTCTAATTGGAGTTTTTTTCACTTTCGATAGCCAACGTGCCTGGTAATACCTTATATTCCCATAATCACACATCTTCACAAAGCTTTATGAATTTGACATCAAGTTGGCATAAAGGCATGGGGATTAATCATCTTCAAATTCATATTAGGAGTAGTTAGGGAGCAATCATCAACATATTAAGTCCAGTCAAGTGGCTGGCGCTTTGATTTGTAGAGATCACGTGACCGACCCACCATTGTTGTGTTGCTGTCCATATATCTGTCTCCAAAACTAGACCCTTGAAATTTCAATCAAGACGTTTATTGGGTTGGGTGGGGAGAGCCGAAGGACGTGTCTCTGTGGCACTAAAGCTCGCCATCATTTATTGTGAGCAAAACATTTCACACCCCGTCTGCCATGTTAGAGATAATGTTATTGTGTACACTGTCAAATTTCCAATCTCTCACCGCTAATGGTTCCGTAATTGGTGTTAGTGTGTATAGAGTTTATCCCCATTCCCTAACAGCGTTATTATGACATCATCACGCTAGGGTGAGGGGGAAATCAACAGACCAATCCGAGCAGACATCACGTCACCACCGGAAGTCTGGTTAGCTTGTCTCCATGACAGCACAACTTAGTTGTCGTCCCATCAGTAGCATCTTAGGATGAAAATTGAACTGAAAGTGTGTGGCCATGACCATGAAAATATGGAAGGCGTTCAGATTCGACTGGCTATTCTTTCATACACAGTCATTTATTTTGATAAGCTAGTTGTTGCTTTGTAGTCTGTGTTATATTGTTTTCTATAAGAGATGTACCCATTCATATACGATTTTTCAACAACTTATCATTGTTTTCTGTATTAAGAGTTAACGAATGAGTAAACGCTATCTTAAATGTAAAAGGCTCTAAGTGTCATACGACGAAAACCTTTTCAGTTGACTGCCTTCTTTTGCCGCGACAGACACAAGTTTAATTTTGTATTATTGTAAAATTCATGATCACTAGGTCGGCAGATGTCCTATGTAGTTTTAAAATGTGTTTCGGTAAAGGGGCGTAGTATTCTGATTATTGATATGTATATAAATATGCTACATTATATATGTCGGTGTCAATCGTTCTGTGTATGTAATCACATCTATTGGAATGACTGTTGGTCACGTTTGAAATAAGGTCACAGCGCTGTAAAACATTCTGTAAGGTTTCTAACTACACAACGTCATCACAGGAAATATTACTGTAATTAGTTAAAAGCAGCTACTAATTCACTATGATTGTAATGACACATTATGAACACAAAACCTTAACAGTCACGCTAGCTGTAAGAAAAGACCCACTAACTATATACACATTGCATTTCAGGTCATCATCTGAGAGCGTTAACACTAATTGATCTTAACAAATAGGTTTTAAACTGTGCTTCGAACCGTTGTCGAATGCTACTATCAAATGACCATTGGTATCAGTTGACTCGGTGACTGATATCAACGTACCCGTAGATCGATATCAGCTGACAAGGAGACTGGTATCAGCTGACAAGGAGACTGGTATCAGCTGACACGGATACTTATATCAGCTGACACGGAGACTTATATCAGCTGACAAGGAGACTGTCATCAGCTGACACGGAGACTGTTATCAGCTGACAAGGAGACTGTTATCAGCTGACAAGGAGACTATTATCAGCTGACACGGAGACTTATATCAGCTGACAAGGAGACTGTTATCAGCTGACAAGGAGACTGATATCAGCTGACAAGAAGACTGATATCGGCTGACAAGGGGACTGTTATCAGCTGACAAGGAGACTGTTATCAGCTGAAACGGAGACTATTATCAGCTGACACGGAGACTGAAATCAGCTAAAAACGGGGACTGTTATCAGCTGACAAGGAGACTGATATCAGCTGATACGGAGACTGTTATCAGCTGACAATGAGACTGATATCAGCTGATACGGAGACTGTTATCAGCTGATACGGAGACTGTTATCAGCTGACAAGGGGACTGTTATCAGCTGACAAGGAGACTGTTATCAGCTGACACGGAGACTGTTATCAGCTGACACCAGGGCTAGTATCAATTGTGTGAACGTACAAAATTACACCGGTTATAGACATTGCTGATGAATTCTTATGTTTAATTTCTGACCAGACAGCATAGCTCTCGCATGTCGGATGATTTTGTCGAAAATGCACCGCTTCAATTGGTCCAAATAAACCCAAAGTAAACAAATTTTGAAATACTGATAAAATATTTTTAGCCATCAATTATTCAATCTGTACACTGTTTATCATCATTATGCACTTAGAAAGTTTTTTTTTTATATTGTTGCATTTTTACTGTCTCTCGTTCCGGTTTTTTTGTTAGTCCGTCTCTAATTTTGGTGTTAGATTCACGCTCTTACTTCCGACATCGGTTCCTTTCTCATCCAGTGCATGAAGAAGCATCTGCCATCGTTTGATGTTGAGGAATGTGCTTCGTTAGACTATTGTCTTTGGCTATTTTGTTTTGTTTCTGCCGATAGAAAACTGTTATACGAGACAGAGTGATATTTAAACCTGGTCGATCCGAACACAGTCTAGTGGTCGGTGGATAAAATAAAATATGTAGAAAGATTGACGTTGGTACTTATGTGAAATATCGACAACCTGCTACAGATCACTAATGCCGTTGTAAAGTACCCATTTATATATTGATACGCAGTCAGTCACTCCAAATCCCACACTTTCTCCGTTATCTTACTCAACGGTTTATTGAGAGTCTGATCGATGGTGGAGTTTTTGCTCTCTTTTCTCTTTCAAGCGTGCGCGCGTATGATACGCCCAATTCTAGAGACTCAGACATATCACTATCGCTGCACGTGTACATTGATTTAACTGTCTTTATCTAACGCAGCAGATCTTGGGCAATCATCGCGCATTTATCACGTAATTATCGCACATCCAGATAGAGATGTGAGGCTTGTCTTGTACTCAGTCTGATCTTCCCCTCAGATTAATGCTGTTTAATGTGTAATCCGGATTGATAACACACCGTTTTCGTATCCAGTAAATACAATCCGTGTTGGATATCACAGGAAGTGGATGGAAGGGTACATCCCACCAGTCAAGGAAGTTGGACAAGTTGCCCGGCGGTATAAATACCGTCTCGTCACTTCTTTACTAGCTACTTATCACTATACACCAACAATGTTTCGTTCATTGTTATTACACGCTGTACCAAACATTGACAATAGTCATGCCTACTTAAATATGTAATTACACTCTACATTGGTATGGACAAATCACTAACGTGGATAATTAGCATTGTCATATAGACAATAGAATGACTTTAAAATGTAATGATTTTCAAAATATACATGAAATAGTGGTAAACAAAAATCAGACACTGACATACACCATAATCTAGCATACACGCCCTTCACTGACATTCTACATAATCTAACATACACGCCCTTCACTGACATACACCATAATCTA
>NW_018406858.1:251701-252704 GCF_002113885.1 Mizuhopecten yessoensis
TCACAAGAGAGTAGATCATACATAGGTATGGAAATATGAACATTCTACCTGATTATTAGAACTGTAGATAAAACGCCCATCAAGTTGTATGATAAAGTGCACAGATTCTGGAATAGTGGAGCAATGTCTCGTTTAGGCCCCCCTGGAATCATTTTAAAATGGTGGTGAAATGAGAACTCTCTTCGGAGATTAACTTTGGTCTGATCAGTCAACATCATCTTCCTACAAGTCAGATGTACTTGTGTAGACGCTTAAGGCTCAATAAAATTCATGTAAAATATCCGAAATTCTTGATAATGATAGCTCTCCATTTCTTTACGCACGTTGTTGATACTGGCCTGACAAACGTATTCTGATAAGTGTGATCGCTCGTGCGATTCCGTCACGTCACGGTGCCTTAGTTTACACCAGTAAGACATCGATGGTTGTTTCGCAGTAATCTCATGCGGGGTAATTCTCCACTCAAAGACAGACGTTGGGCGTTTAGTTACAGTTATGATGTCGTTTCCATAGGAGCTGGTATGGACAGTTGTTTTATGATGTTTGTATTCAACACTGCAGACTGTTAGTACATACATTTACGTCAAAGGATACAGGGGTTAGGGGTCAAATCTTCACATACCTATTAATGCCAATGACTCTACACTAAAGGAAAAACAGTGAAAAAGTTTGGATATGTTGTCTGTACAAAACGATTGGATATGTTGTCTATACATGGTTGGATATGTTGGCTAAATAAATGATTGGATACTATTATGTTGTTTGCATAAATGATTGGATATGTTGTTTGTATAAAATGATTGGATGTGCTTCTATATAAATGATAGGATATATTGTCTGTACAAAATATTTGGATATGATGTTGTCCGTATAAATGGTTGAATATGTTTTCTATATAAATGATATCACATCAACCTTTAGAACTATCTCATCAATCTTTGCTACAAAAACATCAACCTTTGCTACGAAAACATCAACCTTTGCTACGAAAACATCAACATTT
>NW_018406858.1:252782-252924 GCF_002113885.1 Mizuhopecten yessoensis
ATACTACAATAACATCAACCTTTGGAACAATCACATCAACATTGATACGATAACATCAACATTTGAAACTATCACATCAACATTCCTACGATAACCACAACCTTTGGAACAATCACATCAACCTTTGGAACTATCACATCAA
>NW_018406858.1:254345-254411 GCF_002113885.1 Mizuhopecten yessoensis
AATCACATCAACCATTGCTAGGAATACTTCAACATTTGGAACTATCTCATCAACCTTTGGAACTAT
>NW_018406858.1:256511-257087 GCF_002113885.1 Mizuhopecten yessoensis
AGGAACTATCACATCAACCTTTCAAACAATCACATCAACCTTTGGAATTATCACATAAACCTTTTGAACTATCATATCAACCTTTGGAACTATCACATCAACCTTTGGAACTATCACATCAACCTTTGGAACAATCACATCAACCTTTGGAAGTATCACATAAACCTTTGGAACTATCAAATCAACCTTTGGAACTATCACATCAACCTTTGGAACAATCACATCAACCTTTGGAACTATCAAATCAACCTTTGGAACAATCACATCAACCTTTGGAACTATCAAATCAACCTTTGGAACTATCACATCAACCTTTGGAACTATCACATCAACCTTTGAAACTATCACATTAACCGTTGCTAGAATAACATCAACCTATGGAACAATCACATCAACCTATGGAACTATCACATCAACCTTTGGAACTATCACATCAACCTATGGAATAATCACATCAACCTTTGGAAGTATCACATCAACCATTAAAACAATCAACTCAACCTTTGAAACTATCACATCAACCTTTGGAAATATCACATCAACCGTTGCTACGAATACATCAGCCTTTGGAACTAT
>NW_018406858.1:259556-290156 GCF_002113885.1 Mizuhopecten yessoensis
TGAACTATCTCATCAACATTTGGGACTATCACATTAACCTTTGGAACTATCACATCAACCTTTGGAACTATCACATCAACCTTTGGAACTATCACATCAACCATTGCTAAGAATACTTCAACATTTGGAACTATCTCATCAACCTTTNTATCACATAAACCTTTTGAACTATCATATCAACCTTTGGAACTATCACATCAACCATTGCTAAGAATACTCCAACATTTGGATCTATCTCATCAACCTTTGGAACTATCATATTAACATTGCTAAGATAACATAAACTTTGGGAACTATCACATCAACCTTTGTTACGAAAACATCAACCTTTGCTACGAAAACATCAGCCTTTGGAACCATAATATCAACCTTTTGAACCATCACATAAACCCTTGGAACTATCACATCAACCTTTGGAAATATCACATCAACCATTGAAACAATCAAATCAACCTTTGAAACTATCACATCAACCTTTGCTACGATAAATACAACCTTTGGAACTATCACATCAACCTTTGTAACAATCACATCAACCTTTGGAACTATCACATCAACCGTTGCTACGAATACATCAGCCTTTGGAACTATCACATCAACCTCTGGAACATACGCATGAACCTTTGCTATGAAAACATCAACCTATGCTACGAAACCATCAGCCTTTGGAACCATAGTATCAACATTTGGAACTATCACATTTACCTTTGGAACTATCACATAAATCTTTGGAACTATCACATTAATCTTTGGAACTATCACATCAACCTTTGAACTATCACATCAACCTTTGCTACGAAAACATCAGACTTTTGAATTATTACACCAATCTGATCAATCTATGGCACGGGATAACATCAACGTATTAATAAACCCCCCCTGTTGGTTATGTTGTAAGTAATGATGGAGGAAGCTTTGTTACGAAAATATCAGCCTTTAGAACCATAACATCAACCTTTGCTACGAAAACATCAACCTTTTGAAACATCAACCTTTGCTACTAAAACATCAATCGTTGGAACTAACACATCAAACTTTGAAACTATCACATCAACCTTTGGAACTATCAAATCAACCTTTGGAACTATCACATCAACCTATGGAACTATCACATCAACCTTTGGAACTATCACATCAACAATTGCTACGATAACATCAACCTTTTGAAACATCAACCTTTGCTACTAAAACATCAATCGTTGGAACTAACAAATCGAACTTTGAAACTATCACATCAACCTTTGGAACTACCACATCAACCGTTGCTACGAATACATCAGCCTTTGGAACTATCACATCAACCTCTGGAACATACGCATGAACCTTTGCTATGAAAACATCAACCTATGCTACGAAACCATCAGCCTTTGGAACCATAGTATCAACATTTGGAACTATCACATTTACCTTTGGAACTATCACATAAATCTTTGGAACTATCACATTAATCTTTGGAACTATCACATCAACCTTTGAACTATCACATCAACCTTTGCTACGAAAACATTAGCCTTAGAACCATAACATCAACCTTTGCTACGATAACATCAACCTTTTGAAACATCAACCTTTGCTACTAAAACATCAATCTTTGGAACTATCACATCAACCTATGGAACTATCACATCAACCTTTGGAACTATCAAATCAACGTTTGGAACTATCACATCAACCTTTGGAACTATAACATCAACCCTTGCTACGATAACATCAACCTTTTGACACATCAACCTTTGCTACTAAAACATCAATCGTTGGAACTAACAAATCGAACTTTGAAACTATCACATCAACCTTTGGAACTATCAAATCAACCTTTGGAACCATCACATCAACCTTTGAAACTATCACATTAACCGTTGCTAGAATAACATCAACCTATGGAACAATCACATCAACCTTTGGAACTATCACATCAACCTTTGCTACGATAACTACAACCTTTGGAACTATCACATCAACCTTTGGAACCATTACACCAACCTGATTAATCTATGGCACGGTATAACATCAACGTATTGTAAGATTCCATCAATAACATCAACCCTTGATAAACATTATATCTACCCTTGGAACAATTTACCAACAGTCCGAACATCAACGTTAGTACAAATATGCTTTTTCGTATTACGTGATGTATATTTTGTCTGAGGATGATACAGTATTGCTATGAAGTTATGTACGATATTTTGTTTTCTCTACGTGGTCAAGTGTAAATAAACGCAATTTTAATATCATTTAGCAATGTACCCATCACGCGTGTGTCGAGAGGAAGGCAGTAGCCATTCCATTTTGCTTTGTCATCCACTCTTCTTGCTGCTCACGGAGTATTGTAAACGTGCAAAATAGAAAAGTCTCTCAGCGTTCATCTCGGCAAATTGAAAACACGGTCTGTCGTGATTGCGTTTCTTTTAAACAAAGGTCGAAGCCTTAAACTACTTACTGGCAGGATTGTGTATAATAGCCTGATGGACGATACATCCTGGCTAATCTCGTCGTCTGCTTGATTACCCGTATCGCCATTTAGAAGGTTCGAGATACCGTATACCTATCACGTACGTGACGTCGCCTTGTCGTTAGGCATCTTAATAACTTCCGGTCGGGACCGAAATCTGTCTACCACGGAAGACCTTAAGATGGAGACCGTATATGTACTCTGTGGGACACGACTTTGATAGCTGTTTATGGTAACGTGTCCGTTAATGGTTATCAGTCTGTCGGCTTGGTTTATCAAAGTTTTCGTAATCCTATTACGGTATTTTATATTTCAGTATAGTTAGAGTATAGACTTAGGTAAAACGCCATTACATAGACTTTGCCTTGTAATTTGAAGTAAGTGTGCGACAGAAATAATCACGTTGATGGCAAATCAAAGATGGTCAGGAAGGTACTTAAAACTGCGGCAAAAACCGTTTTAATAACCTCCAGTTATATCCGTGTTCGCCATGTAATCCCAGTTTACAACATACAAATGAAATCACATTCTCATAACTCCACTATATCAATTAATTGAAATTCTTCATTACGAACTCCAAGTATTAACTACACTAGTGTTTGGCGATAACTTGATGATCCTGTATCCGATTGGGGAGAATCATGTCTGGAGACCTTGTTAAGGAGCACAAACAAGAATCAACAATCTAATTTCCGACGGCTAGTTGGCCTAGAAGTTCAAAGAAAATTGTGAATTGTCCTTATTTCAATTTTATCTGCTTGCTCATAGATAGTAGAGGATGTTCTTTTTTCAAAACATCATCATAAAAATGTTTACATCATACCATCGGCTATCGGTCTATCACAGAGAATTGTTCTATCCAAACCATCAAGTTGATCACCTTATTTCAATTTTATCTGCTTGCTCATAGATAGTAGAGGATGTTCTTTTTTCAAAACATCATCATAAAAATGTTTACATTATACCATCGGCATGATAACAGATGATCGTTGTCTCCATACCATCAGGTTGATCACAGAAAATTGTTCTCTCAATACCACGAGCTTGACCACAGAAAGCTGTTCTCTACAAACCATCAGCTTGACCACATAGAGCTGTTCTATGTATACCATCAGCTTGATCACAGAGGGCTATTCTCTGTATACCATCAGGTTGATCACCGACAATTGTTCTCTCCATACCATGAGCTTGATCACAGAAAGTAGTTCTCTTCATACCATCAACTTGATCACAGAGAGCTATTCTCTGTATACCATCAGGTTGATCACCGACAATTGTTCTCTCCATACCATCAGTTAGATCAAAGAGAGCTGTTCTCTTCATACCATCAACTTCATCACAGAGAGCTGTACTCTCCATACCATCAGTTAGATCAAAGAGAGCTGTTCTCTTCATACCATCAGCTTGACCACAGAGAGCTGTTCTCTCCATACAATTAGGTTGATCACAGAGAGCTGTGCTCTCCATACAATCAGCTTGATCACAGAGAGTTTTTCTCTCCATACCATCATGTTGATCAGAGAATTGTTCTATCCAAACCGTCAGGTCTATCACAGAGAATTGTTCTATCCAAACCATCTGGTTGATCAGATAATATCGTTCTCTTCATACCATCAGTTAAATCACAGAGAGCTGTTTTCTTCATACCATCAGCTTGACTACATAGAGCTGTTCTCTTCATACCATTAGCTTGATCACATAGAGATGTTCTCTTCATAGCATCAGGTTAATCACAGACAATTGTTCTCTCCATACCATCAGCTTGATCACAGAGAGCAGTTCTCTCCAAACAATCAGCTTGATCACAGACAATTGTTTTCTCTATACCTTCAGCATGATCACAGACAATTGTTCTCTCCATACCATCAGGTTTATCACAGAGAATTGTTCTCTTCATATCATCAGCTTGATCACAGAGAATTGTTTTATCCATACCATCAGCTTGATCACAGAGAGCTGTTCTCTTCATACCATCAGGCTGATCACAGATAATTGTTTTATCCATACTATCAGCTTGATCACAGAGAGCTATTCTCGTCATAGCATCAGGTTGATCACCGACAATTGTACACTTCATACCATGAGCTTGATCACAGAGAGTGATTCTCTTCATACCATCAACTTGATCACAGAGAGCTGTTCTCTCCATACCATCAGTTAGATCAAAGAGAGCTGTTCTCTTCATACCATCAACTTGATCACAGAGAGCCGTTCTCGCCATACCATCAGCTAGATCACAGAGAGCTGTTCTCTTCATACCATCAACTTGATCACAGAAAGCTGTTCTCTCGATAACATCAGCTTGGCCACAGATAGCTGTTCTCTCCATACAATTAGGTTGATCACAGAGAGTTGTGCTCTCCATACAATCAGCTTGATCACAGAGAGTTGTTCTCTCCATACCATCATGTTGATTAGAGAATTGTTCTATCCAAACCGTCAGGTTTATCACAGAGAATTGTTCTATCCAAACCATCAGGTTGATCAGAGAATATCGTTCTCTTCATATCACCAGGTAGATCACAGACAATTGTTGTCTCCATACCATCATCTTGATCACATAGAACTGTTCTCTTCATACCATCAGGTTGATCCCAGACAATTGTTTTCTCCATACCAGGAGCTTGATCACAGACAATTGTTCACTCCATACCATCAGGTTGATCCCAGAGAGCTGTTCTCTCCATACCATCAGCTTGATCACAGACAATTGTTCTCTCCATACCATCAGGTTGATAAGAGAATTGTTTTCCAAACCATCAGATTGATCAGAGAAAATCGTTCTCTTCATACCATCAGGTTGATCACAGAGAGCTGTTCTCTTCATACCATTGATTTGATCACATAGAGCTGTTCTCTCTATACCATCAGCTTGACCACAGAGAGTTGTTCTCTCCATACCATCAGTTAGATCACAGAGAGCTGTTCTCTCCATACCATTAAGTTGATCACAGAGAATTGTTCTATCCAAACCATCAGGTTGATCACAGATTATTGTTCTATCCAAACAATCAGGTTGATCAGAGAAAATCGTTCTCTTCATACCATCAGGTTGATCACAGACAATTTTTCTCTCCATACCATCGGGTTGATCACAGAGAGCTGTTCTCTCCATACCATCAACTTGATCTTATAGAGCTGTTCTCTCCATACCATCAGCTTGATTACAGAGAGCTGTTCTCTTCATACCATCAGGTTGATCACAGATAATTGTCACTCCATGCCATCAGCTTGATCACAGAGAGCTGTTCTCTTCATACCATTAGGTTGATTACAGACAATTATTCTCTTCCTACCATCAACTTGTTCACATACAGTTGTTCTCTTCGTACCATCAGCTTGATCACATACAGTTGTTCTCTTCGTACCATCAGCTTGATCACAGAGAGCTGTTCTCTTCATACCATCAGGTTGATCACAGACAATTATTATCTCCATACCATCGGGTTGATCACAGAGAGCTGTTCTCTCCATACCATCAGCTTGATCACAGAGAGCTGTTCTCTTCTTACCATCAACTTGATGACCGCGAGCGGTTCTCTTCATACTATCAACTTGATCTTAGAGAGCTGTTCTCTCCATACCATTAGCTTGATCACAGACAATTGTTCTCTCCATACCATCAGCTTGATCACAGAGAGCTGGTCTCTTCTTACCATCAACTTAATGACAGATAACTGTTCTCTTCATACCATCAGCTTGACCACAGAGAGCTGTTCTCTTCATACCATCAGCTTGATCACAGAGAGCTGTTCTCTCCATACCATCAGCTTGACCACAGAGAGCTGTTCTCTTAATACCAATCAGCTTGATCACAGAGAGCTGTTCACTCTATACCATCAGGTTGATCACAGACAATTATACTCTTCATACCATCAGTTTGAACACAGAGAGCTGTTCTCTTCATACCATCAGCTTGCCCACAGAGAGCTGTTATCTTCATACCATCAGCTTTATCACAGAGAGCTGTTCTCTCTATACCATCAGGTTGATCACAGACAATTATACTCTTCATACCATCAGCTTAATCACATAGGGCTGTTCACTTTACACCATCAGGTTGATCTCCGACAATTGTTCTCTCCATACCATCAGCTTGATCACAGAGAGCTGTTCTCTATATACCATCAGCTTGATCACAGAGAGCTGTTCTCTCCATACCATCAGGTTGATGACAGACAATTGTTCTCTTCATACCATCAGCTTGATGACAGAGAGCTGTTCTCTTCATACCATCACCTTGATCACAGACAATTGTTCTATCCTTATCATCAGCTTGATCGCAGAGAGCTTTTCTCTGCATACCATCAGCTGGATCACAGAGAGCTGTTCTCTCCATACCATCAGGTTGATCACAGAGAGCTGTTCTCTCCATACCATCAGGTTGATCACCGACAATTGTTCTCTCCGTACCACAAGCCTGATCACAGCCAATTGTTCTATTCATACCATCAGGTTGATCACAGAGAATTGTTTTATCCATACCATCAGCTTAATCACAGAAGCTGTTCTCTTCATACCATCAGCTTTATCACAGACAATTATTTTCTCCATACCATCAGGATGATCACAGAGAATTGTTCCCTTCATACCATTAGCTTGATTACAGAGACCTGTTCTCTCCATACCATCAGGTTGATCACAGACAATTGTTCTCTCCATATCATCAGCTTAATCACAGAGAGCTGTTCTCTTCATATCATCAACTTGATGACAGAGAGCAGTTCTCTTCATGCCATCAGGTTGATCACAGACAATTGTTCTCTCCATACCATCAACTTGATCACAGAGGGCTGTTCTCTCCATACCATCAGCTTGATCACAGATAATTGTTCTCTTCATAACAACAGGTTGATCACAGACAATTGTTCTCTCCATATCAGCAGCTTGATCACAGATAGCTGTTCTCTCCATACCATCAGCTTGATCGAAGAGAGCTGGTCTCTCCATACCATCAGGTTGATCACAGAGGGCTGTTCTCTCCATACCATCAGCTTGATCACAGAGAATTGTTCTCTCCTTACCATCAACTTGATCACAGAGGGCTGTTCTCTCCATACCATCAACTTGATCACAGAGGGCTGTTCTCTCCATACCATCAGGTTGATCACAGACACTTATTCTCTCCATACCATCAACTTGATCACAGAGGGCTGTTCTCTCCATACCATCAGCTTGATCACAGATAATTGTTCTCTTCATACCAACAGGTTGATCACAGACAATTGTTCTCTCAATTCCATCAGCTTGATCACAGAGAGCTAATCTCTCCATACCATCAGGTTGATCACAGACACTTATTCTCTTCATACAATCAGGTTGATAACAGATAATTGTTCTCTTCCTACCATCAGCTTGATCACAGACAATTGTTCTCTCCATATCAGCAGCTTGATCACAGATAGCTGTTCTCTCCATACCATCAGCTTGATCACAGAGAGCTGGTCTCTCCATACCATCAGGTTGATCACAGACACTTATTCTCTTCATACAATCAGGTTGATAACAGATAATTGTTCTCTCCATACCATCAGCTTGAAAGCAGACAATTGATATTTCAATATCATCAGATCGATCACATAAAGTAGTAATAGCCATGCCATCAGCTTGATTACAGAGAACTGTCCTTCTCCTCATACTTTTCATATCATGAACTGCCACTTCACAGATAACTGTTCTGTCATTTGATTAGGAAATACATACAAAAACAAACACGCCAGCGGCTACAGCGTGGTATAGACGGGGGGGGGGGGGGGGGGGGNAATAGAAACTGGAAAGAAAGTTGGATTGAGAAGGATATTTATAGTGCTTTTGTTTATATTTTTACTACGGAGAAAACAAAATACCACTCAAAAATAAACAGGGCAGTTACAGGTTTAGTGGATAAATGTGTATTGGATTCAAAAATGGAAGTCGACAGGAAGAAAGACGAATACAATGAAAGAATCAGTTCAGAACAAATTGAGGAGGAAATCTTCCAAAGAGACCACGAGAAAAAGTAACGACGAAATTAAAACAGACAATTATTTCTGATAGATTTACACTCAACGACCAGAATAGGAACTCTAGAAGAGAGGACGGAGGTATAGAAAAATACTAAATCAAGAAATAACACTTCGCTCTATATGCTTCATACAGATACTTCCTTAACTTTCCAGTGTCTTTCAGAGCCACATCAACATTTTTACCGACAGCGTTGTTAAACCTTGGACATCCAGATAAGCTTCTTCTAGCGAACAATATAAGCATACATTTACTTTAACAAATAAGTCTTAGTCAAGTTATCAACAACGAAATTTCGACGACCCTACTATTAAAGACGAAAACAGATATTAGATGGAAGATGGTAGACCGATCAGCTTTCATTGTGGCGAAAATGAAAACAAATACATACACACAAGAACAAATAGGTACTCAAAATATGTACGAAAAGACGACACGACACAATTTCTTACATTTTCTTCAGGTTGGTAGCTATTGGTTGTAGAAAGTTTCCTGTTGCACAACCATTTAGGTTTTGTGGTTTTGTCACCTTTATCAGACTAATAACAATTAAACATATATACACAAAGGTGTAATATTTAAACGAATTATGAAAATAAAATCGAACCTCGATTTCGCTATATGCGTATGTACATTTAGCTTAGAAGATGGCATGAAATCCAATCTTGACAAAGAAGGGGTGCCAACGTTCATGCCACAATGAGCCATAAAAGAAATAAGCTTTTTTTGTTTTTAAATTTTCATTCCAAGATCAGGTAATCATGAAATGGAGTTTCGTTTTTGGATCAATTAATCCCCGCATAAACAAAATGAGGAGGTAAAGGGCAAAGTATGGTCTTTCTTTTATAAAATTAAATCATTGTTACTACCATAAAAATGTTTGTCTAGTTTTTCTACAATATTCTAAATAAAAAACTGATTTTGCCCTTTCTTAATTACCCCCTCATATTCTATACGGGGACTGATTGGTCCAAAAATGAAACCCTATCCATAATACCTAACCCTAGATAAATCACTGGGGAGAAAACAAACAAACAACAAATAACAAAACAAAACAAAAAAAAAATCCTTGTTGACCTACTTAGGCATTAAACTGGCATCATTCCTTTCAATCAATAAATGTTGGTTGAAAATCCGGCAATGAATATAATTCAATTTCACGTACCTATAAAAGGGGCTATCTAAATATTGGAAGTAGACATTGACATCTATTTGTTTTGTACCTTCGTCTAAAATATGTACAGAAAGGCCTTCAATAAACCTATGAATTGAACAGAAAAAGCCCAATCGATAGACGATGAAAAAAGTATGGTAACGCGCTATTAGAAATATTAACAAGAGGCCCCGAGGGCCTGTATCGCTCACCTGAACATGTTTAAAATAATTGGTATGAAGTAGGTGCTGTAAATACATATGAAATTTCAGAAAGATCCATCCAGTACTTGACATATAGCCAGAACAAACTTCAAACAGAGCCCCACCCCTATGCAACCTAGGGGGGTCATACCCACCAATTATACAAAATTGAGTTCCCTTGGTCCATTGATGCTCCAGGCTAAATAAGGATAAAATCCCATAATCCCGATGGTCGAAGTAGGGTTTTAAAGGTTTTACCTCTATCTCCAATTGAGCCCCGCCCTTCTGCCCCCTGGGAGACCACACCCACTGCTTATACAAAATTGTGTCCCCTTCACCCAAGGCTGCTTCATACCAAATATGGACAAAATCCCGTCATTCCTACAGAAGGAGAAGGATTTAAAAGAATTTGCTATATTTCCCCTATTGGGCCGCGCCCCTCAGCCTCCAGGGGGGCCAGGCCCACTGTTTATACTCAATTGGTTCCCCTTTGCCCAAGGATGCTCCACACCAAATATGGACCAAATCCTTTCATTCCTACAGAAGAAGAAGGATTTTAAAGAATAATTTGCTATGTTTCCCCTATTTGGCCGGGACTCCCAGGCCCCTAGGGGCCACACCCACGGTTTATACAAAATTGGTTCCCCTTCACCTAAGGATGCCTCAGACCAAATATGGAACAAATTATTTCATTCCTACAGAAGAAGAAGGATGGTAAACAATTTGCTATATTTCCCCCAGGTGCCCCGCCCCTCAGGCCCCTAGGGGGGCCACACCCACGGTTTATGCAAAATTGGTTCCCCTTCCCCCAAGGATGCCTCAGACCAAATATGGAACAAATCCTTTCATTCCTACAGAAGAAGAAGCATTTTAAAAAATTTGCTATATCTACCCTAATGGACCCCGCCCCTCAGCCCCCATGGGGGCCAGACCTACGGTTTATGCAAACTTCGTTCCTCTTTTCCCAAGGATGCTTCAGACCAAATATGAAACAAATCCTTTCATTCCTACAGAAGAAGAAGGATTTTAAAGAAATTGCTATATTTCCCTTTTTGGGCCCCGTCCCTCGGCCCCCAGGGGGGCCAGACCCACCATTTATTCAAAATTTGTTCCCCTTCCCCCAAGGATGCTTTTGACCTAATTTGGTCAAAATCTGCTCAGTCGTTCATGACTAGTAGCGTTTTAAAGGAAAAGTTGACAGACGGACGGACGACGGACGACGGACGCTGCGGTATGGCATAAGCTCACCATGGTCCGAAGGACCAGGTGAGCTAAAAATCAATTATTCTCCAGCTGAAAATACTTTTGAATTGTATTCCTGTACGTAAATCGTCAAAATAATATGAGCACCATACCTTAAAATTCATCAACAGCTTTGCATCTGATTTAATCGCTAATCTTAATCAAGTAAAAAGGGTGTCCACTTGTTAGTAAGTTTTCAGACTGTTGCGCATACAATCTTTGTATTCAATTCCATGTTTTCTCTTGCTTTGTCTTATTTTGTGAATAGTTCGTGACTTTTGATGTTTTCTCTTGTCTGGTCAATTCAAGTGTTTTGTTCGTGTCTACTCATGTTTTTTTCTCTTGCTTTGTTCCATCATGTGAATTGTTCGGGTCTATAGAATGTTTTGTCCTTGCTATGTGTTATTATGTGTAGTTTTATGCCTAACGATGTTTTCCCTACTTTTGTCCTGTAAGGTGCGCTGCTTGTGTCTATTCAGGTCTTGTCTTGGTTCATGTTTTGCTTGCATTTTCCAATTTCTCGAAAGATGAATTACTCGCAAATCACGCCTTTGTATTACACTCTTTCCGAATTCCCACTTATGATAAAGGATACTGACCTGCCTCGTTTGAATTGGATTACAAAACTTCACAAGAATCTTTTTAAACAACGGTTTATCGCTGGCTCTTCTAGTTGCTCAACCCAGACGTAATCAAAACTTCTCACTACCATTCTCTTTAACATTTAACCAGTGTACTCAAGAAATGGATTAAACGGTGTGCGGATTTTTAAAATTAAACAGAGCTTTTGATTAACAATCAAGTATTGACTTTACGACCCATAACGCCATATTTTTCTTGTTATGAGAGCTTTCTTTTCAATAAAAGGCGAACAGCGATATAACTAGATGGTTGCAAATTATTTTGGTTCAAATTATATGAAAAGTGCAACAAAGGCCAAGATAAAATATAATGAAAACTATATTATGAGAATCTTTTAGTCCTTATTGACAATCTCTTTGTTGTGTTTGGTGGCAGGGTTTCCCAGCAGACTGTAGGCATTTCTGTGGGAACAAACTGTGCCCCTCTTTTGGCAGTTTTGCTTTTGTTTTCATTTGAAGCTGAATTAATTGATGAGCTTATCATGATTGGTAACAAAATCCTAGCAATGTCCTTCAATTTCACATTCAGATATATCGACGATTTGCTGTCTTTATTATATCAAAGAAAATCATTGACGACATCGATGGTATATACCCTCACGAGTTTGAAGACTATGAACAAGTTATATGATCGCTATCAGGATCTCACAGGAACATATGCTATTCCTTGGTGTGAACTGAAGGTCGATATTTTTATCAAGCTCATGAGTGTGCCTTGTGGTTTTGTTGTCATTACCCGAGTTCTCGAAAACGCTAACCCTTCCGGATCACCTGGTCTTTCGGGGATTTGGAGCAGGATTATGGTATTGACATGTTGATATTCTCGTGTTGATGTTTTTGGTGTGTTTTCTTGCTTTGTTTTATATGTTTTGTTCGTGTCTACTGATGTATCATTCCTGATGGTCCATTCAGGGGTATTGCTCGGGCTTATTAAAGTTTGTTCTTGCTTTGTCCTATCATGCCATCGTTCGATCATGTTTAAGTTTTTCTTCGCTTTGTGTATTGTTCGAATGAATTATATTCTTGCCTTGTATATCGTTTGTATGAATCTTGTCTCGTGGTGTTTTCTTTTGCTTTGTCTTGTAACGGGTACTTTTCGTGATATTAATGTTTCTCCTGCTTAATTGTTCGCATCTATTGATTTTGTTTTTTTTATTTTTTCTTGTTTTAATCTTTCAGCTGTATCATTCCTAATTACAGAGGTATTTTTTCTTGCTTTGTCCTTTTAGTTTAGTACTTCCTACGGAAAACAAATGTTACAAAAGCGAACTACAAAACATGTAAAAGGTACAGAAAACAGAAATTACAAAGGCGAGGTATACAATAGATAATTTATTGGGTTTTTTTGTTTTTGTTACTGCATATGCTTCCTCAACTTTATGTGTATGATATCAGGATGTGAGAGTCATGTGACATGTGGAAGGTGATCTTGTTTTCTTGATAATAACAGTGAGGATGATGATCACATGTACATGATGCAAGTATTTATGGTAATGACCAGTGGTGATTTGTATTTTTTCTCTGTATGATTATAACGATACAATGATATTGCTTTGATGATGATGATGATGATGATGATGAGATGATGATGGTAATGATGATGATGCATTGTATGAAATATGATGAGATGTTGTTTTGCATTAAAAAAAAAAGTGATGATGAAGGTGATGAGAATGATGATGAGGATGGTGCATGTCTGTGAGATGTGTTGGTAATGAGGCTATTGTTTATGATGGGTGATGCTTGATGAATGATGATAATGATAATTGCTAATTTGATGAAGATGTATATTGCACATGAAAATGAAAATAAAAATCAAATTAAAAAAAAAAAGGCGAGCTACCAAACATGTAAAAAGTACAAAAATAAACATAACAAAGGCGAGCTACCAACATGTCAAAGGTACGGAGAAAGGCAATTACAAAAGCCAGCTACTAATAAATACAAATAACCTAATCAGCAAGAATGCTACTTTTCGCCATTATTCACTACGGATACGGGATTAAATAGTTTGTAATCTTTAGAGACATTCCCAGATTATACAGGTTGTATTTGACAAACGTACTTCCCTGAATTTAAGAGGCGATATGACAGGTACTAAAGTATCTAAAATCCAGCGCACCAGGTTTCTTCCAAGCTTGTGTGTAAGAAGCAATTTTGGCAAGACGTTATGGAAATGTGGTCGAAGGGACTCAACTCGAACGAATCGTGGAAACACTGCTTTCCTAAATGTGTGTGATAATGTCGGAATTGTGCTATAAAAGTAAACTCTTATACAGACACCTATCAGGCCACCACAAACCATTACATAACAAGGACGTTTTGATCAATAACATGTACCTCTTGAATGACCAATTAAGTTCACGTATCGAGAAGAAATATCACCACTTCCCTGTGGATTACCACAGAGTAGAAGTATGTAGTGGATTAAAGTGTCATGTTTCACAATGCCACAATACATACATAGAACACAATATTTTACACAAAGTATTATTAAAATACTATGCCAAATCTGATCTGCGAGACACTGATAACGTACTTAACTGATTACGAGGTTATGAGATCTCTATCTCTCTCTCACTTACTACCTTTGCTCGTCCTTCATCGAGATGTTTCTACCTTCTGAACTGGTTACTGTTTTGGACATGATACTCTTTCTACATGTAAATGCATATACCTGAAACATGCATTAAATGTTGCAGTTTTTGCTGTTTCCGTTCTTTTTTGTTTGTTTATTGTTTGTTTTTCTTTTCGGACCGAAAGTAACGTATACTTAAACCTTCCTAAAGTTAAATAAGATGACTGGGAAACTCTATACTCAGCTTATAATTGCTAAATGATTTCTTTCCTCGATCTAAGGGAGGGAATACCGAAAATGTTGCTTTAAAATGTCGGTAAATTATAAGCAGTTATTATCGCATAGTGCAGAACGGAATATTTGGGCTGTGGGTTTAACTCTAAGCTACTTGCCTGTTGTCCTGGATGCAGTCACAAGATTGCTTGTTTCCTATTGTAACAGAGGGAACTAAATATCCTACTGATTTTCTCACTTCTTACCTTACTTTTATTCCATCTCTTGTCTCACTTATTATTTCTTATCTTGCGTTTTAGCGGAGTTATTACCAAACTTTTTAAATTTTGTTCGTATCTCATAATTTGTCTCAGTTTTTATTTCGCGGTTTTTTCCGACATTTTGTCTCAGTTCTTATCTGTTTAATCCAAGTACTTACCATAATTTTTACCTGTGTTATTATCTCATTTATGTCTCGATCCTTATTCCACGCTCGGAGTATTTAATTGAGTTCTTGCCTGTTTTCATCCAAGATCTTACCTTACTTTGTATTTGAGTTTTTGTCTCTGTTTGATCCAAGTTCTTACCTTACTTTTTATTTCAGTTATTATCCCATTTCGCAAATCTTCCGTTTTTCTTATTTCGTTTCTTATCTTAGTTCCCATCATCTCAGTTCTGACCACAGTTGGCCGAATTTTAACAGGAGAAACAGATATAAACAGAATTAAAACAACTTCTATCGGAGAAAATGACAGTTGATAAAACTTCTTCAATATTTGTAAAGAAATGTATTTTCAGTTTCTACTGTAACAACTGAAGGAGTTGAGATAATGCGGTCTGATTTAGTTCAACCTTTCAAAATTTAGGAAACAAGATTTAGTGATATTGACTGTATTTCGGTTATGTCATTCATGTCGACACAGACAACTAAATAGCATGTAGGTAACAATATTCTTTTATTGATTACACACGTTAACGGGTGCAATTTACGAGAGACAGGACTGTGTCCGTTCCTTGGTGCGTTCGATCCCTATGATGAGGACCATTGAAACAGCGTTCAGGTGTGAGATGATCGCACTAGAGCAGGTGCTGGGTACATTAGCTGATGAAGAGCAAGCCTGTCACACTCGCAGTTCCCGAACGCAGCATCGATGTACCTAAAATCCACCACGACTGAATCTGTTGTACCTGTTCCTCCGACATCGGCGCGATCGTCGTAACCGTGTACACGTCAGCTGAAAACAAAAACAAAAGCAGATATTAGTACTATTACTAAACTCATCCCACCGGCGAAGATATATTCCCTCTTATGAAATTTCTTGAGAAAATCCCTCCATCAGTTTTATAGTTCAGGGGGTATTTTCCCACTCATAGCCAGGTTTATCCTATAAGAACCTATTACACAATTATAAATTTCTCCACTATTTGAAAGGAACATCTCCAATTATGTTGTGTATTGCTTATTTTTTTCCATTTTAGCGAGAGTACACATATTTAGTGAACACGCTGGGTAATAGCTATCATAATTTGGTAAGGAATGTGGTTTGGATGTACACTCGCCTAAAAATTGCATGATTTAGTGTCATTCCCTATTTAAAAATTGAAGAATGTGGGGGTTTTCGGTATGAAACAGGTAACAATTGATTAAATAAACATTTTTTTATGTGTAAACATAATTATAAACCAATTATAGTTGCGTCCAGTTCTTTATGCAGACAGACACGGGTGTCGAACTCACTTTCCCTTCAATGCAGTAACAGACCCTGCAATCCGCATGATAATCCCTCTTTTTTAGGTTCTGGATGAAGAATCCTTTATGCATACATCCTGAAACATAAAAAGAAACGTGGTCACACACAGTTGTTTATAATTAGTGGACGACAAACGACGTGGTCACTGAGTTGTTTATAATTAGTGGACGACAAACGACGTGGTCACTGAGTTGTTTATAATTAGTGGACGTCAAACGACGTGGTCACTGAGATGTTTATAATTAGTGGACGACAAACGACGTGGTCACCGAGTTGTTTATAGTTAGTGGACGACAAACGACGTGGTCACTGAGTTGTTTATAATTAGTGAACGACAAACGACGTGGTCACTGAGTTGTTTATAATTAGTGAACGACAAACGACGGGGTCACTGAGTTGTTTCCAATTGATACAAGACGTTGTCACTTCGCATTGACATCAGATCACAGATCCATCCCTAAGTATCTGTCTCTTCTGTCATTAGATTTTATGTCCATCAGTCAGTGCATGCTTTACAATGTCATTAGTTCATGTATCCGTCTGTATGTACTTTGCTTTTAGTATTATTGGGTAACCTTTCTGGCCTACATAGCTTCATGTACAATAACATTTCACCATACATTCCTTGCTATCCTTACCTTCAATGACATTGGGTTACATGTCTGTACGTACCTCGCTTGCAATGGCAGTGAGCTGATTGGCCATCGGTACATTGGCTATAGCTGTGTTCGGCAGTCTGCACACAGTGATAGCCGATTTGGTCACATCCGAACTGCCTGTAATGACAAAATAAAGTAAGTATGTTTATGCATAGATTGAATATGACTTTATACCGATATTCTCGAGACATAACCAGATCATAATTACCATTCCGATAGCCATAAATGATTGATCTTGACATCGGTCAATGATTATTCCAGTTACATGTAATAGTTCAACGTTTGTTTGTTTAACTCGCACGCATGGTGAAACTGCTGTGAGAGAACACTGAACGAGCTTTATTAGAGGATGGTGAAGAATCGGGCTAGTTCCAGGGAAGTGCTGGAGTAAGGCAGGCATGTATTATGTCTGTATATCGCCGTCTTATTACCTTTGACTGGATAATGAGGAATACTACGATCAACTGGGATGCGACGGAAATTCAAAACAAGAATATTTAGATTATACAGCCGATTTAGCGCTATTATCATAAAAAAAAGATCAACAGAAAAGTGGGCCTAAAGATCAATGCCAGAAAAACAAAAATAGGATAGATGATGATGGCTGAATAAGACAGCAGATGTAGACTGTTTCACAAGTTTAGGAGGGATAGATAACAAGAGAGAAGGGTGTGATGGGGACATCAAAACATGCTTGATAAAATAGGGGGCACAGTTTTACAGAATCAGGGACATATTAAACTCTGCATCTTTTCCGATTACACAAAAATAAGACTACTCAACACCTATAGTCATATCAGTATTTCATTGTATGGATACGACCGTGAAAAATTAACGAAGCCGAGCAGGACAAACTAAAATTCTTTTAAAGTTGATATTTACGAAAATAATGACACTTCGGTGGCCAAAGTACATCAGAGGACAGATACAGTCGGTTTTGAAGAGGAGGTGGACATGGACTGCCCTGATTTTATGATTAACAAGAAGGATCTGTCCAAAATCATTTGCATGACAACTGGAAAAAAAGGGAAGAATAGGGAAGCAAAAACAACAATTCCAATGGGATTGGCAATAAAAGGAAAGAGAAAGCATTTTATGGAGAGGTTAAAGGTTGGTCGAGGACATTGGCAAAAGGCATGATGAAATGGAAGAGTTTTGTAAGGGCCTTATATGCTAGAAGACACGAAGGGGACACATTTGTAGGAGAGGAGAGGAATGGTGCTTCTGTCAAACAAGAACACACACATTGTTATAAACACTTATTTATAAACCTTCTCAGACTTACGCCATATGCAAATGAGAAATGTGCGGACAGTTTACAACTTTACAAGAAGAGCAGCTGTTTTTATACGGGTTTTATGTAATAAGCAAAAAATAGAATCCATCCCTGATGTGAGGTAAGGATAAGGTTATTCAAATCCTCGGGTTAGAATATTGAGCAAAATACCCTCGGCAAAGCCTGGGGTCTCCTGCTCAATATTTTATCCCATGGGTTTGATTAACCTTATCCATACCTCACATCAGGGATGGATTCTATTATTCTTGCATACTAGACCGAGATATCCGTATTTCCGGCGGTGCTGGAAAATTCTATCCGACCCACGGGTCTAGATCGCTTACACGCGCAGACTGGCGGGGGAATTATAGTGACCTTTCGTGGTCACGCTATTGTTCGTGACGTCTTTTTATGACGTTTTGGGGTCAGTCAGGGTCATTGACGTCACTTATAATTGACATCCGGGCTTCATATGCAAATGAGAAATGTGCGGACAGTTTACAACTTTACAAGAAGAGCAGCTGTTTTTATACGGGTTTTATGTAATAAGCAAAAAATAGAATCCATCCCTGATGTGAGGTAAGGATAAGGTTATTCAAATCCTCGGGTTAGAATATTGAGCAAAATACCCTCGGCAAAGCCTGGGGTCTCCTGCTCAATATTTTATCCCATGGGTTTGATTAACCTTATCCATACCTCACATCAGGGATGGATTCTATTATTCTTGCATACTAGACCGAGATATCCGTATTTCCGGCGGTGCTGGAAAATTCTATCCGACCCACGGGTCTAGATCGCTTACACGCGCAGACTGGCGGGGGAATTATAGTGACCTTTCGTGGTCACGCTATTGTTCGTGACGTCTTTTTATGACGTTTTGGGGTCAGTCAGTGTCATTGACGTCACTTATAATTGACATCCGGGCTTCATATGCAAATGAGAAATGTGCGGACAGTTTACAACTTTACAAGAAGAGCAGCTGTTTTTATACGGGTTTTATGTAATAAGCAAAAAATAGAATCCATCCCTGATGTGAGGTAAGGATAAGGTTATTCAAACCCTCGGGATAAAATATTGAGCAAAATACCCTCGGCAAAGCCTCGGGTCTCCTGCTCAATATGTTATCCCTTGGGTTTGAATTACCTTATCCATACCTCCTAGACCGAGATATCCGCATTTCCGGCGGTGCTGGAAACTTCTATCCGACCAACGGGTCTAGATCGCTTACACGCGCAGACTGGTGGAGGAATTATAGTGACCTTTCGGCGTCACGCTATTGTTCGTGACGTCATTTTATGACGTTTTGGGGTCAGTCAGGGTCATTGACGTGACTAATAATTGACATCCGGGCTTCATATGTAAATGAGAAATGTGCGGCAAAGCCTCGGGTCTCCTGCTCAATATTTTATCCCGAGGGTTTGAATTACCTTATCCATCCCTCACATCAGGGATGGATTCTATTATTCTTGCATACTGGACCGAGATATCCGCATTTCTGGCGGTGCTGGAAAATTCTATCCGACCCACGGGTCTAGATAGCTTACACCCGCAGACTGGCGGGGGAATAATACTGTAGTGACCTTTCGGGGTCACGCTATTGTTCTTGACGTTAATTTATGACGTTTCGTGGTCAGTCAGGGTCAATAACGTCATTAACAATTGCAATCCATGCTGCATATGTAAATGAGAAATACGAAGACAGTTTACAACTTTACCAGGTGAGCAGCAGTTTTACGGGGTTTAGGTAAAAAGCAAGAAATAGAATCCATCCCTGATGTGATGTGACGACCATTATCTATACTGACAGATGGTGAGAATACATGGATATGTCAACCATTATCTGTACTGACAGCTGGTGAGTATACAGAGATATGACAACCTTTATCTATACTGACAGCTGGTGAGTTTACAGGGATATGACAACCTTTATCTGTACTGACAGCTGGTGAGTATACAGGGATATGATAACCATTATCTATACTGACAGCTGGTGAGTTTACAGGGCTTTGACAACCTTTATCTGTACTGACAGCTGGTGAGTATACAGGGCTTTGACAACCTTTATCTATACTGACAGCTGGTGAGTATACAGGGATATGACAACCATTATCTATACTGATAGCTGGTGAGTATACAGGGATATGCCAACCTTTATCTATACTGACAGCTGGTGAGTAAACAGGGATATGACAGCCTTTATCTATACTGACAACAAGTGAGTATACAGGGCTTTGACAACCTTTATCTATACTGACAGCTGGTGAGTTTACATTGGTTTGACAACCTTTATCTGTACTGACAGCTGGTGAGTATACAGGGATACGACAACCTTTATCTGTACTGACAGCTGGAGAGTATACAGGGATATGACAACCATTATATATACTGATAGCTGCTAGGTATACAGGGCTTTGACAACCTTTATCTATACTGACAGCTGGGGAGTTTACATTGGTTTGACAACCTTTATCCGTACTGACAGCTGGTGAGTATACAGGGCTTTGACAACCTTTATCTGTACTGATAGCTGGTGAGTATACAGGGATATGCCAACCTTTATCTATACTGATAGCTGGTGAGTATACAGGGATATGACAACCTTTATGTGTACTGACAGCTGGTGAGTATACAGGGATATGACAACCTTTATCTATACTGACAGCTGGTGAGTTTACAGAGATATGACAACCATTATCTATACTGACAACAAGTGAGTATACAGGGCTTTGACAACCTTTATCTATACTGACAGCTGGTGAGTTTACATGGCTTTGACAACCTTTATCTGTACTGATAGCTGGTGAGTATACAGGGATATGACAACCATCATCTATACTGACAGCTGGTGAGTATACAGGGATATGACAACCATTATCTATACTGATAGCTGGTGAGTTTACAGGGATATGCCAACCTTTATCTATACTGATAGCTGGTGAGTATACAGGGATATGCCAACCTTTATCTATACTGACAGCTGATGAGTAAACAGGGATATGACAGCCTTTATATATACTGACAGCTGGTGAGTATACAGGGATATGACAACCTTTATCTGTACTGACAACTGGTGAGTATACAGGGATATGACAGCCTTTATATATACTGACAGCTGGTGAGTATACAGGGATATGACAACCTTTATATGTACTGACAACTGGTGAGTATTCAGTAAGGAAACAAATACTTGTATATTGAAAAACTTACTTGTGCTGACAATTGTCGCCCACGTGACCATGGTCAAGTCCCTGGCGTTCGATAGGTTCATCTATATGTGCATCGATTGGGAGATTGCTGCCTCCAAGGATACCTTCGAAGATATTTGAAACCATACCTCTACGCCTACCTATGAGTGGGTTGATGATATGAGATCCTAAGTGCGTGTTGAGGGAAGACGGCATTATTGGAATGCGTCGATGTAACATAGGTATACCATGCTCAGCATGGGGTATCAAAATCCCTTCCGACACCTGTCCGAACAATGCAAGAATTAAAACGACCCACATGACTTAAGAGTAGTTGCCGGGTTGCCCCACCTGAGCATTTTATAGAGGCATAGGACGTCATCAGTTGGACATCCATCAGCCCCTCTTTCCATCAGGTGTTTAGTCATCCCGCCAGTTACGCTACATTGACGGAAACAAACGGACAACAACACGTTCTAGTGAGAGCCAAACGAATACGGTCGATCGTTACAAAAGACACGACTGTTATCGAAATACAAAAATGTAGAGGAAAGTTCAATTATTAAATTACTAAGACGGAAAAAGTAACTTTCGTGAGGATAGAAAGAAATTCATGACCTCACATCGTTTTGCGAACTTTCTGTAAATCGTTACTAATTTATGTCAAACGTGTAACACACTGAAAGCTGATGGTTTACATAAAAGTCAAACAGTGACTTTCTTATTGCTGTAATATTCAAATTTATTGAGATATCAGTTTGGGGCAGGTTTGGCCAATCATACCTTGTCAGGTCCGGCTACACATCGTGAAATTGGCTGGGAAATCGGACGTCACATGCTTTACGACGTCATAATTATGGTGATTTCAACGTTGGCTAAACTTATTATTTTATGAAAGACATGGGATTTATCTTTCAACTGGTATATATACACCTAAATTTCAACAAATGCCATTCTATCCTGATCGGCTTTGATAAAAATGGGTCGAATTTGTCCCGGTCTCCACCTAAGGGTTGGGGTTTGGGGACTTTAAATGGGTTTAAAAAGTGGAAAAGCGTCCAAAAATTAACAAGTAATAGCAACCATTCAGACTAACTTATGTGGAAAAGCTTTAAAACCTGATTGATCTGGACTATTAACTCGGACCAAAAACAGCATAATGAATATAAATCGTTGTCCATGACTTGAAACTAACATTGTCAACGTCACAAATGAGATGTATGGGTAACGATGTCGTCACGACTGATTGGCGGAGATTTGACAAGTTTCCCGATGGTGTCCACGGCTCGTGACACAATCAGACCGTCAATCACCACGCGTGTGATGCTATCACATCAGGTTGGGACCACCTTGCAATGTAATTTAGGTTGATGATGTGTACAAACTGCATCCAAGACTGAGGGTTATGTATCATGGCGGGTCAAGGATGCAATATACACGCTAACACTACATCAATGTGTACAGTATATGATTCTAAGAGATATAGGTAGTTTTCTCGGATCATTAGAGATGTTATTTATCCGTGCATTGTGAAGAAGTTGTATCACAATAAAAAAAACTGTGTGGTTCGATAAATAAATGCAAGTATCGATCTTTGACCTTTAGTTTGTTTACACTGTGGCCATCTGTGACGTAAGCACTCCGTCTCGGAAGGTGGCGTCAGTCTAGTGTACTGTTATATATATGTTATATATATTTTGTGACCACCAGAGAAGTGTCCGGAATTATTGTCCGTATTCTGTTTATGATGTATGAATTAGATGTAACCTTGAGTTTCCACCGAAAGTTTGAGATAAACTACACGAAAGCGAATCCAGAACAAGGGTTTGTTGTTTATGTATCCTACTGCGAGTCAATTACACAACATGGTGAAGAATCCAAAACCGTAAGATGTAGTTTCGTGACACTTCCAGCCGACCGTTGTTGGTTGGACCACAGCAAGCGAGTGTCCCCGTTTATAGGAAGATGCAGAGTGCTTGGGTCTGGGCGGCGTTGTAAGATGTATCGATATTTGAACTGGTAACTGCTATAATTTCAACCATACTACAATTTACTTAAGGTGCTTGATCATTACAGTGTCGAATACAGCAATTGGATTCCATCGTATGTTATTAAGGAGAATGGACAGACTTTGTCATTTTCTATCACATGGACCAAATTGTTATCTCATTGTAACAAGGACTTCGGGAGTGATAATGGTTGTGACCAAAGTAATGTACCGGGTACTGCAATTATATCTACGCCTAGCAACAACCAACGACGTAAACACAAGTCGCCGTCACAGATTCGCCACGAGAAAAAGCGACGAACGCAGTGGCTACTTGACCGGAAGCGGCGTGATTCAGGTACTAAAGTTATTAAGGCGTAAACAGGGCAAATCAGACTGATGCTGTGGTACACAGTGCTCCATATGACGCCCCAGAGACAGTTGGTTCTACTTCGGATAGTAAGTGTAACATCCAACATAAGGACACGTCTAGGCCTGTTTTAGAGTATCTTGGTGACCCGTGTACGGAAACAAGTTCTGGTTATAGGCCCGATCGAGTGAAAACTGGACTTTGTGGACAGTCATTTTCTGGTCAGTCGATGCACCCTACACTTCGTCAGGACTTAACACGTCAGAGACTGTGAATGGAATGTGTAACACCAAACCCTCTACAGAATATGCTGTTTGATCAGTGACTGAAGTGACACCTAGAGTTGTTGATGTTCGTGATGTTTCCAACTCGGAGCAGTTCAACTCAATGTCTATCAACAGTAAAGATCTGTTTGCATATCTGACTGGCCAGCGGAAAGACTTACCTGCACATGTCAAATGATGTGTAATCTACTGACATTGGATATGTAAATTGTCCCATATTCTAAAATGAAGACATTCCGTGATTGATAACAATGACAATCTTCCGTACTCATTTCATAATATGCCAATTATTCTTCCATTGATTTGTGCAGAAACTGGTAGTCCAATCATTCATTCTTTTAAGTCAAAGCTTTCTATGAATGTTGGCATTGTTGGACATTTTCTATATGTTTATATGCATATGCTATTGCCTTAATGTAGTTCTAGTACAGTTACACCTTGTATGGTCTAGATATATAATTCCTTTTCCATTTGATTTTTTTTTTTCATTCACTATTCTATGCTCTGTTGTTTTGTATGTCTGGATACTTCCTTGTTGTTTAAATTTCACTGGGGTTCATTTTTATGAGCGGGGGGATGTTATATATATGTTATATTTATTTTGTGACCACCAGAGAAGTATCCGGAATTATTGTCCGTATTCTGTTTATGATGTATGAATTAGATGTAACCTTGAGTTTCCACCGAAAGTTTGAGATAAACTACACGAAAGCGAAGCAAGAACAAGGGTTTGTTGTTTATTTATCCTACTGCGAGTCAATTAAACAACAGTACGCTTGACTGTTTTTTTTGGCTTCAGCAAACAATTTGTTTGCTATTTACCCAGATAAAATATGAATTTGGTTTAGATTAGTAATTGCCTTTTTCCGATATTATTTTTTCTTTTCAAAACGAGGTGATGTCGTTAGGCCTGATATTGCCTCCATGTCCGTTAAGGTCGAGCATCCGTCTATGATTTACATGCGAAACATCTGTTTCTATTATTTTAATAAATATTGTCTTATTTAAGTAAAGCATAAAACGTCAATGAAGCACATAGCTACCAATATTACTTTTCAAAATAGGAAATATAGAATGTGTGGACCTCCTGGCTTTAGCAGGATACAGAAAATGACTCGGAGCCGAGAAAAATATCGCATGCCTTCAATTTCAGTTATAAATCTATTTCTTTATAAGAATTGATTTACTCTAAAAGAATTTTTAAGGATGTAAGGGACATACACCATTCATATGTTAGTGATACACAAGCCTCGCTTTGGAGCACTGGAGCAGCTGTGTATCCTTGACGTTCAAGGTCGATATTAGAGCTTCCGGTGGACGTGCCATTTGGTAATTATTATTGTTAATTCAGTGACATTTTATGTTTGCAAGAAGATGGTATGCGGAATGGAAGATGTCATTTCATATAAAAACTGTATTTCATCGTAACATTTGTTGTGTATTTCTACATCGCGTTACGCGTGTATGCTAGCCTAATGTGAGACTCGGAACACAGGTAAATCTACTCTATCTAGATCTGTGAATTCAGTGACGACCATGTCATGCCTGAGTGAACAACGCCTGTTTTGAACTGTAGCTGTCACGAGTGTATTTGTTAATATCCCATAGACTTTTACTCGTGAACTCTGTCATTCGTTTTACACTTATGTATTGTGATTATTTACTTTTCTCGTTATTCTTAGCTGTGTGTGTATTTTGAATTTCCCGTAGTTAGATATGATAGCTTAGGCATAGTTTAGGAAGTAGAAACATTTTATGTTTTGACTTTATTTATATCCTGTATGGTCGGATTGCGCTAGATTCACATTGTTTCCTTTTGAAACTTTGTTGATTTGATTATTTTTTTTTCTCTCTTTGATTTTCGATTTTGATAGACTTTATGAATTTGTTTTTGTTTATGGTTATTTATCTATTTTCAGTATTACTTGAAATATTTACTTGAGATCTGCGGTCTATGATTTGAATTTATTTTTGATAGAATTTTTCTTTATTAGTGTAAATTTTGTTTCATACTTTTCATTTTTTTTATTCAAAATTTAGGTTTTTGTTGTAGTGGAACAGATTTCGCATAGATATTGCTTGCTCTGTCACTATTTGACTGACAATAAGTTGACTAGATCTCACGAGTAACAGTTACTGATTTTTAGGACACATTTATGTTTCATGTTGCACTTTCTATATGTTACATGTGTTGTGTTTGTGTTGATTTTGTGTAACCGGTGGTCTATATTGCTCATTGGATATCAGCTATTATTTTACAGCAGTTGGACATCTGGAATAAATACTTGGAGACTGTGTCAGGTAAAACCCAGTGGTCATTGTATATACTAGCTAGGTATTTTGACTAAATATATGGTTTATTTACAGTTGATGTCTGTTTTAGTACAAATGTACTGGTCAGTTGGGATCTCGAGACTTGTGTTTATCAGATTGTATTTATTTTCAGGTTTATTGTTTACAATTAGTTTTGTCAATTAGGTTTATTGTATCTGTTATCATCTTACTTATTCACCATGTCGTTTGACAAATCATTTTCGGACAAGGATGTTGAGGTTATTACAGCTACCCTTTTAGCTATGGGTTACAAGCCACAGGAAGGCCAGCTTAGTTCTGAGGAACTCCGGTCATGGATTAGGTCCAAGGAAACTATTAAGGATCCTAAACAGGAAGATGGAGCTTGTGCCTTGTCTACTCCCACGGTTACAGTCAGTCCGCCTGTGAGGATTTCCATCTTTTCTGGGGAGGAAAAGGACACATCCTATGATTTATGGAAACATGAAGTAGAGTCCTTACTGTTATCTCATGGTGAAGATGTGGTGACTCATGCACTTCGAAGATCTCTGAAGGGAAAAGCTGGAATAGTTGTCATGCATCTTGGATTGAGAGTTTCAGTGAGGGATATTCTTACCAAGATGGACAGTATCTTTGGCACTGTGGAAAAAGGTGAAGCACTTCTAGCACAGTTCTATAGCGCTCGCCAGAAGGAGGGTGAGGATGCTGCCTCATGGAGTTGCAGACTGGAGGATATATTGAATAAAGCTGTGAAGGGAAGAGAGGTGACTTACGCCTACACAGGGGATATGCTGAGGACCATGTTTTGGACAGGTCTTAGAAGAGATTTAAAAGATATTACAGGTCATAAGTATGATGCTATCCAGGACTTTGATCAGCTTGTGATTGCAGTACGCCAGGTGGAGCAAGATCTCAAGAAGAGGGAGGAGGAAACTCAGACTAAGAAGCCTCGCACTGAAGACTTGAAGACAACGACAAAGCCCAATCCTGCTTGCATGGCTAGTGCTGAAGCAACAGATGATATAAAGGAAATGAAGGGGATGATAAAGCAGTTGACTGCAGATATGACCAAGATGAAGAAGACTACTAATCAGTATCAGAAGTTCAGCTCGAAGTCTGGAGATAGTAAGTCGTGGACCAATCAACAAGGACAGCAGCCTCAACAGCGACATCAGTTTAACAGCCACCAGTCAGAATTAGCACAACCGCATGAAGATGGCCCACTGTGTTGGCGATGTGGACAGAGAGGTCACATTAAACTTGGATGTCGTGTCAGGATAGACCATTTAAACGGGGAGAAGCCTACGAAGAAGGGCAGTTCGTAGGCTATGAGAGAAGAGCCCTTAACTATCAAGCACAGGATGGAAGAAAACAGGTACCTGGAGAGTTGGTGGGTTCACCAAATGAAGCATCAGTGTTTCTTGCCAAGAGTAACATCCAAGCTCTTCTGGACACAGGATCTACTGTCTCAACGATTTCAGAACAGTATTACAGAAGCTTCTTGTCAGATGCCTGTCAGCTCCTGCCCGTGACAGGTCTCCTGAATGTAGAGTGTGCTGATGGTAACCTCTTGCCATACTCTGGATATATAGAGACAGAAGTAGCTATACCAGGACTTTGTGGGGAGTCACTGGCCTGTTTATTGTTAGTCGTCCCGGATAGCAGTTATAACTCCGCAGTGCCTTTGTTACTTGGTACCAATGTACTGTTCCCTTTGATGTATGCTTGTAAAGGTAAGTATGGAGCAAGATTTCTACAGCAGGCCGATCTTCATTCACCCTGGTATCTCGCGTTCAGATGTTTGTCCTTGAGGGAACGGGAGTTGGCCAGGAATGAAAACCGACTTGGACTCGTTAGATGTGCAGAGACAAACAGCATTGTGATGCGGCCAAACAGTTTTGTTACTCTGAAGGGTTACATCGATAAAGGAATTGGCTACCATCGGACATGTGCCATGCTGCAACCATCGAAGTTAGCCACCATATCATCGTTATTAGATTTGACACCGGGGGTCATAGATTTCGATGATAATCACCGAGCTGTCTCAGTACAGCTTTCCAATATCACCAGTAGAACAGTGACAATCCATCCAAAAGCAGTGATATGTGAACTTCAACCAGTCATTATGGAGAAACCACCGCCTTCCATAGAGAAACAGGAGGGGCCCAGTATATTGGATATCCTAGACTTCACCTCCTCGAAGGATACACCTTTGTCGCCATATCAGCTTAGTGAGGGAATGGAACTCATTAAAAGGTATGAGGATGTATTTTCAAAACATGATGAGGATATTGGCCATTCTTCCATGGTTCAACATAGGATAGAACTTGAGGATAAAACTCCTTTTAAACAACGTCACCGAAGAATCCCACCATCTATGTTGGATGAAGTGAAAAGACACCTTCAGCAACTTTTGTCGGGGGGAATTATCAGGAAGTCGCACTCACCATGGACCTCTAATGTTGTGTTGGTGAGGAAAAAAGATGGGAGCCTACGATTGTGTGTGGACTATCGTCAATTGAACAATCGAACTATAAAGGACTCCTACGCATTGCCTAGGATAGAGGAAATTTTAGACTGTTGGAGTGGCAACAAGTTCTTCACTGTTCTGGACATGAAAAGTGGGTACCACCAGGTGGAGATAGATGAAGCACATAAGGAACGGACAGCTTTTACTGTTGGGCCATTAGGATTTTTTGAATTTAACCGAATGCCATTTGGACTGTCTTACGCCCCAGCAACTTACCAATGGCTGATGGAAGAATGTCTTGGTGATCTTCATTTTAACATTTGTCTCATCTACTTGGATGATCTCATTGTATTTTCGGATACTTATGAGGAACATTTGCGTCGTCTTGACCAAATATTTCAGAGACTCGGAGAGTGTAATCTGAAACTGTCCCCAAAGAAATGCTGTTTCTTTAGGAACCAAGTAAAGTATGTAGGACATATCGTATCCGAGGATGGTATCGAAGCTGATCTGGATAAGATTGCGAAGATCAGAGATTGGCCAGAGCCATCAACGCCCGAAGATGTTAGGAAATTTCTTGGATTTGCAGGATATTACCGCAAGTTTGTACGTAACTTTGCTCGCATTGCCAGACCACTCACCGACTTATCACCACCTACTCATCAGAAGCCCAAGTCTAAGAAGCAGGACAAAGTTNTTTTGCATTTGTTAAAATATTTGAAGAAGTTAAAATATTTGAAGAAGTTAAAATATCTTTCTTTGATAAACGTATTTTTGAGTGTGGTTTCAATTATCTTTTATGGAAACTGTAATTCACTCTAAAGTATTTTAAAAGTAATTTGCTTAACATGTTTACTATGTATTAAGTTTTGTTATTTTCCTTTTCAACAGAACCATAGACCTATTATGTAGGCAACGTATATTATACGTAGAGCTATCATCATTAGACCCCTGTCGGAGCGATAGGGTAGGTATTTTTAATATAAGGCACTATTTAATTATCTCGTAATTATCATAGTTCATGTGCAAAATTGGTAAATTCTATAATTTATCATGTACAAGTATTTCAAATGTATTGTATTAAATTCGTAATGTTAATTGCAACCGTTACGGGTATCGTGTATCTTTATGTAAAGCTAATTTGATGTCCATTGTATAATGTAGATCTTTTATGTATTGAATATGTGCTTATATGTTTTATTTGTGCTATTGCAGGGTCTTTCGACTCCAATAAAACGATTGCATAACTAGGAATTNTATATGAATAGTAACTATTATATTCATTCCGTCATTATTTTTGACGAAATAAAATATACATTACCAGAACCCTTAAACAAATACAAGTTTAAGTGAACGAGACAAAATGGGAATACCATCTACGTGACCTTTATAATATATCGATATAAAAATAAAGTGTTACATCTTTTTTGCAAATTGGCATGCTAATTGTATCAAAAACAGCAGATATTAGTTGTTTTATTGACATTCGCGAAGGTAATTCTAAATATTATCGAGAACAAATAAACAACGCCGATTGTAGAGAACTGAAATATTGGTAGCACGAGGACCATATCTACATAACCATCATCATTTTTATTAAACGACGAATGGCCGACAAATTTACAGTGTGAAATTATTTCGAGTTACTCGGTTTATTCCTAAGTTTATGATCTGATCTGCTTGGTATTGAAACTAACTTTGTCCTCTTCACATACCGCAGGGACACTCGATATGTAGCGTCTGCGCTGACTACCAGTAGTAACTTTGTCCTCTTCACATACCGCAGGGACACTCGTTATGTAGCGTCTGCGCTGACTACCAGTAGTAACTTTGTCCTC